>NW_027371932.1:0-20613 GCF_046119375.1 Phyllobates terribilis
AGCTTTTTCCTGTTAATCCTAGCATGATAAAGAAGATTCAAAGAGAGTGAGATGCCAGCTCCTTTCATTCAGTCAGTAGCTTCAAACATTTCTGGTATATGAAAAACATGTTTTTCAATGGCAAAAATCAATGAATATTGTAAATGCACAAACAGTAATATCTCCACATTGCAAGGTGCAATTCTGAAATTTTTTGCTTTTTCCTGCTAATCCTAGCATGATAAAGAAGATTCAAAGAGTGAGATGCCAGCTCCTTTCATTCAGTCAGTAGCTTCAAACATTTCTGGTATATGAAAAACATGTTTTTCAATGGCAAAAATCAATGAATATTGTAAATGCACAAACAGTAATATCTCCACATTGCACGGTGCAATTCTGAAATTTTTAGCTTTTTCCTGTTAATCCTAGCATGATAAAGAAGATTCAAAGAGAGTGAGATGCCAGCTCCTTTCATTCAGTCAGTAGCTTCAAACATTTCTGGTATATGAAAAACATGTTTTCAATGGCAAAAATCAATGAATATTGTAAATGCACAAACAGTAATATCTCCACATTGCAAGGTGCAATTCTGAAATTTTTGCTTTTTCCTGTTAATCCTAGCATGATAAAGAAGATTCAAAGAGAGTGAGATGCCAGCTCCTTTCATTCAGTCAGTAGCTTCAAACATTTCTGGTATATGAAAAACATGTTTTTCAATGGCAAAAATCAATGAATATTGTAAATGCACAAACAGTAATATCTCCACATTGCAAGGTGCAATTCTGAAATTTTTTGCTTTTTCCTGCTAATCCTAGCATGATAAAGAAGATTCAAAGAGAGTGAGATGCCAGCTCCTTCATTCAGTCAGTAGCTTCAAACATTTCTGGTATATGAAAAACATGTTTTTCAATGGCAAAAATCAATGAATATTGTAAATGCACAAACAGTAATATCTCCACATTGCAAGGTGCAATTCTGAAATTTTTGCTTTTTCCTGCTAATCCTAGCATGATAAAGAAGATTCAAAGAGAGTGAGATGCCAGCTCCTTTCATTCAGTCAGTAGCTTCAAACATTTCTGGTATATGAAAAACATGTTTTTCAATGGCAAAAATCAATGAATATTGTAAATGCACAAACAGTAATATCTCCACATTGCACGGTGCAATTCTGAAATTTTTAGCTTTTTCCTGTTAATCCTAGCATGATAAAGAAGATTCAAAGAGAGTGAGATGCCAGCTCCTTTCATTCAGTCAGTAGCTTCAAACATTTCTGGTATATGAAAAACATGTTTTTCAATGGCAAAAATCAATGAATATTGTAAATGCACAAACAGTAATATCTCCACATTGCAAGGTGCAATTCTGAAATTTTTTGCTTTTTCCTGCTAATCCTAGCATGATAAAGAAGATTCAAAGAGAGTGAGATGCCAGCTCCTTTCATTCAGTCAGTAGCTTCAAACATTTCTGGTATATGAAAAACATGTTTTTCAATGGCAAAAATCAATGAATATTGTAAATGCACAAACAGTAATATCTCCACATTGCACGGTGCAATTCTGAAATTTTTAGCTTTTTCCTGTTAATCCTAGCATGATAAAGAAGATTCAAAGAGAGTGAGATGCCAGCTCCTTTCATTCAGTCAGTAGCTTCAAACATTTCTGGTATATGAAAAACATGTTTTTCAATGGCAAAAATCAATGAATATTGTAAATGCACAAACAGTAATATCTCCACATTGCAAGGTGCAATTCTGAAATTTTTTGCTTTTTCCTGTTAATCCTAGCATGATAAAGAAGATTCAAAGAGAGTGAGATGCCAGCTCCTTTCATTCAGTCAGTAGCTTCAAACATTTCTGGTATATGAAAAACATGTTTTTCAATGGCAAAAATCAATGAATATTGTAAATGCACAAACAGTAATATCTCCACATTGCAAGGTGTAATTCTGAAATTTTTTGCTTTTTCCTGCTAATCCTAGCATGATAAAGAAGATTCAAAGAGAGTGAGATGCCAGCTCCTTTCATTCAGTCAGTAGCTTCAAACATTTCTGGTATATGAAAAACATGTTTTTCAATGGCAAAAATCAATGAATATTGTAAATGCACAAACAGTAATATCTCCACATTGCACGGTGCATTTCTGAAATTTTTAGCTTTTTCCTGTTAATCCTAGCATGATAAAGAAGATTCAAAGAGAGTGAGATGCCAGCTCCTTTCATTCAGTCAGTAGCTTCAAACATTTCTGGTATATGAAAAACATGTTTTTCAATGGCAAAAATCAATGAATATTGTAAATGCACAAACAGTAATATCTCCACATTGCAAGGTGCAATTCTGAAATTTTTTGCTTTTTCCTGCTAATCCTAGCATGATAAAGAAGATTCAAAGAGTGAGATGCCAGCTCCTTTCATTCAGTCAGTAGCTTCAAACATTTCTGGTATATGAAAAACATGTTTTTCAATGGCAAAAATCAATGAATATTGTAAATGCACAAACAGTAATATCTCCACATTGCACGGTGCAATTCTGAAATTTTTAGCTTTTTCCTGTTAATCTTAGCATGATAAAGAAGATTCAAAGAGAGTGAGATGCCAGCTCCTTTCATTCAGTCAGTAGCTTCAAACATTTCTGGTATATGAAAAACATGTTTTTCAATGGCAAAAATCAATGAATATTGTAAATGCACAAACAGTAATATCTCCACATTGCAAGGTGCAATTCTGAAATTTTTTGCTTTTTCCTGTTAATCCTAGCATGATAAAGAAGATTCAAAGAGAGTGAGATGCCAGCTCCTTTCATTCAGTCAGTAGCTTCAAACATTTCTGGTATATGAAAAACATGTTTTTCAATGGCAAAAATCAATGAATATTGTAAATGCACAAACAGTAATATCTACACATTGCAAGGTGCAATTCTGAAATTTTTTGCTTTTTCCTGCTAATCCTAGCATGATAAAGAAGATTCAAAGAGAGTGAGATGCCAGCTCCTTTCATTCAGTCAGTAGCTTCAAACATTTCTGGTATTTGAAAAACATGTTTTTCAATGGCAAAAATCAATGAATATTGTAAATGCACAAACAGTAATATCTCCACATTGCAAGGTGCAATTCTGAAATTTTTTGCTTTTTCCTGCTAATCCTAGCATGATAAAGAAGATTCAAAGAGAGTGAGATGCCAGCTCCTTTCATTCAGTCAGTAGCTTCAAACATTTCTGGTATATGAAAAACATGTTTTTCAATGGCAAAAATCAATGAATATTGTAAATGCACAAACAGTAATATCTCCACATTGCAAGGTGCAATTCTGAAATTTTTTGCTTTTTCCTGCTAATCCTAGCATGATAAAGAAGATTCAAAGAGAGTGAGATGCCAGCTCCTTTCATTCAGTCAGTAGCTTCAAACATTTCTGGTATATGAAAAACATGTTTTTCAATGGCAAAAATCAATGAATATTGTTAAATGCACAAACAGTAATATCTCCACATTGCACGGTGCAATTCTGAAATTTTTAGCTTTTTCCTGTTAATCCTAGCATGATAAAGAAGATTCAAAGAGAGTGAGATGCCAGCTCCTTTCATTCAGTCAGTAGCTTCAAACATTTCTGGTATATGAAAAACATGTTTTTCAATGGCAAAAATCAATGAATATTGTAAATGCACAAACAGTAATATCTCCACATTGCAAGGTGCAATTCTGAAATTTTTGCTTTTTCCTGCTAATCCTAGCATGATAAAGAAGATTCAAAGAGAGTGAGATGCCAGCTCCTTTCATTCAGTCAGTAGCTTCAAACATTTCTGGTATATGAAAACATGTTTTTCAATGGCAAAAATCAATGAATATTGTAAATGCACAAACAGTAATATCTCCACATTGCACGGTGCAATTCTGAAATTTTTAGCTTTTTCCTGTTAATCCTAGCATGATAAAGAAGATTCAAAGAGAGTGAGATGCCAGCTCCTTTCATTCAGTCAGTAGCTTCAAACATTTCTGGTATATGAAAAACATGTTTTTCAATGGCAAAAATCAATGAATATTGTAAATGCACAAACAGTAATATCTCCACATTGCAAGGTGCAATTCTGAAATTTTTTGCTTTTTCCTGTTAATCCTAGCATGATAAAGAAGATTCAAAGAGAGTGAGATGCCAGCTCCTTTCATTCAGTCAGTAGCTTCAAACATTTCTGGTATATGAAAAACATGTTTTTCAATGGCAAAAATCAATGAATATTGTAAATGCACAAACAGTAATATCTCCACATTGCAAGGTGTAATTCTGAAATTTTTTGCTTTTTCCTGCTAATCCTAGCATGATAAAGAAGATTCAAAGAGAGTGAGATGCCAGCTCCTTTCATTCAGTCAGTAGCTTCAAACATTTCTGGTATATGAAAAACATGTTTTTCAATGGCAAAAATCAATGAATATTGTAAATGCACAAACAGTAATATCTCCACATTGCACGGTGCAATTCTGAAATTTTTAGCTTTTTCCTGTTAATCCTAGCATGATAAAGAAGATTCAAAGAGAGTGAGATGCCAGCTCCTTTCATTCAGTCAGTAGCTTCAAACATTTCTGGTATATGAAAAACATGTTTTTCAATGGCAAAAATCAATGAATATTGTAAATGCACAAACAGTAATATCTCCACATTGCAAGGTGCAATTCTGAAATTTTTTGCTTTTTCCTGCTAATCCTAGCATGATAAAGAAGATTCAAAGAGTGAGATGCCAGCTCCTTTCATTCAGTCAGTAGCTTCAAACATTTCTGGTATATGAAAAACATGTTTTTCAATGGCAAAAATCAATGAATATTGTAAATGCACAAACAGTAATATCTCCACATTGCACGGTGCAATTCTGAAATTTTTAGCTTTTTCCTGTTAATCTTAGCATGATAAAGAAGATTCAAAGAGAGTGAGATGCCAGCTCCTTTCATTCAGTCAGTAGCTTCAAACATTTCTGGTATATGAAAAACATGTTTTTCAATGGCAAAAATCAATGAATATTGTAAATGCACAAACAGTAATATCTCCACATTGCAAGGTGCAATTCTGAAATTTTTTGCTTTTTCCTGTTAATCCTAGCATGATAAAGAAGATTCAAAGAGAGTGAGATGCCAGCTCCTTTCATTCAGTCAGTAGCTTCAAACATTTCTGGTATATGAAAAACATGTTTTTCAATGGCAAAAATCAATGAATATTGTAAATGCACAAACAGTAATATCTACACATTGCAAGGTGCAATTCTGAAATTTTTTGCTTTTTCCTGCTAATCCTAGCATGATAAAGAAGATTCAAAGAGAGTGAGATGCCAGCTCCTTTCATTCAGTCAGTAGCTTCAAACATTTCTGGTATTTGAAAAACATGTTTTTCAATGGCAAAAATCAATGAATATTGTAAATGCACAAACAGTAATATCTCCACATTGCAAGGTGCAATTCTGAAATTTTTTGCTTTTTCCTGCTAATCCTAGCATGATAAAGAAGATTCAAAGAGAGTGAGATGCCAGCTCCTTTCATTCAGTCAGTAGCTTCAAACATTTCTGGTATATGAAAAACATGTTTTTCAATGGCAAAAATCAATGAATATTGTAAATGCACAAACAGTAATATCTCCACATTGCACGGTGCAATTCTGAAATTTTTAGCTTTTTCCTGTTAATCCTAGCATGATAAAGAAGATTCAAAGAGAGTGAGATGCCAGCTCCTTTCATTCAGTCAGTAGCTTCAAACATTTCTGGTATATGAAAAACATGTTTTTCAATGGCAAAAATCAATGAATATTGTAAATGCACAAACAGTAATATCTCCACATTGCAAGGTGCAATTCTGAAATTTTTTGCTTTTTCCTGCTAATCCTAGCATGATAAAGAAGATTCAAAGAGAGTGAGATGCCAGCTCCTTTCATTCAGTCAGTAGCTTCAAACATTTCTGGTATATGAAAAACATGTTTTTCAATGGCAAAAATCAATGAATATTGTAAATGCACAAACAGTAATATCTCCACATTGCACGGTGCAATTCTGAAATTTTTAGCTTTTTCCTGTTAATCCTAGCATGATAAAGAAGATTCAAAGAGAGTGAGATGCCAGCTCCTTTCATTCAGTCAGTAGCTTCAAACATTTCTGGTATATGAAAAACATGTTTTTCAATGGCAAAAATCAATGAATATTGTAAATGCACAAACAGTAATATCTCCACATTGCAAGGTGCAATTCTGAAATTTTTTGCTTTTTCCTGTTAATCCTAGCATGATAAAGAAGATTCAAAGAGAGTGAGATGCCAGCTCCTTTCATTCAGTCAGTAGCTTCAAACATTTCTGGTATATGAAAAACATGTTTTTCAATGGCAAAAATCAATGAATATTGTAAATGCACAAACAGTAATATCTCCACATTGCAAGGTGTAATTCTGAAATTTTTTGCTTTTTCCTGCTAATCCTAGCATGATAAAGAAGATTCAAAGAGAGTGAGATGCCAGCTCCTTTCATTCAGTCAGTAGCTTCAAACATTTCTGGTATATGAAAAACATGTTTTTCAATGGCAAAAATCAATGAATATTGTAAATGCACAAACAGTAATATCTCCACATTGCAAGGTGCAATTCTGAAATTTTTTGCTTTTTCCTGCTAATCCTAGCATGATAAAGAAGATTCAAAGAGAGTGAGATGCCAGCTCCTTTCATTCAGTCAGTAGCTTCAAACATTTCTGGTATATGAAAAACATGTTTTTCAATGGCAAAAATCAATGAATATTGTAAATGCACAAACAGTAATATCTCCACATTGCAAGGTGCAATTCTGAAATTTTTTGCTTTTTCCTGTTAATCCTAGCATGATAAAGAAGATTCAAAGAGAGTGAGATGCCAGCTCCTTTCATTCAGTCAGTAGCTTCAAACATTTCTGGTATATGAAAAACATGTTTTTCAATGGCAAAAATCAATGAATATTGTAAATGCACAAACAGTAATATCTCCACATTGCAAGGTGTAATTCTGAAATTTTTTGCTTTTTCCTGCTAATCCTAGCATGATAAAGAAGATTCAAAGAGAGTGAGATGCCAGCTCCTTTCATTCAGTCAGTAGCTTCAAACATTTCTGGTATATGAAAAACATGTTTTTCAATGGCAAAAATCAATGAATATTGTAAATGCACAAACAGTAATATCTCCACATTGCACGGTGCAATTCTGAAATTTTTAGCTTTTTCCTGTTAATCCTAGCATGATAAAGAAGATTCAAAGAGAGTGAGATGCCAGCTCCTTTCATTCAGTCAGTAGCTTCAAACATTTCTGGTATATGAAAAACATGTTTTTCAATGGCAAAAATCAATGAATATTGTAAATGCACAAACAGTAATATCTCCACATTGCAAGGTGCAATTCTGAAATTTTTTGCTTTTTCCTGCTAATCCTAGCATGATAAAGAAGATTCAAAGAGAGTGAGATGCCAGCTCCTTTCATTCAGTCAGTAGCTTCAAACATTTCTGGTATATGAAAAACATGTTTTTCAATGGCAAAAATCAATGAATATTGTAAATGCACAAACAGTAATATCTCCACATTGCAAGGTGCAATTCTGAAATTTTTTGCTTTTTCCTGTTAATCCTAGCATGATAAAGAAGATTCAAAGAGAGTGAGATGCCAGCTCCTTTCATTCAGTCAGTAGCTTCAAACATTTCTGGTATATGAAAAACATGTTTTTCAATGGCAAAAATCAATGAATATTGTAAATGCACAAACAGTAATATCTCCACATTGCAAGGTGTAATTCTGAAATTTTTTGCTTTTTCCTGCTAATCCTAGCATGATAAAGAAGATTCAAAGAGAGTGAGATGCCAGCTCCTTTCATTCAGTCAGTAGCTTCAAACATTTCTGGTATATGAAAAACATGTTTTTCAATGGCAAAAATCAATGAATATTGTAAATGCACAAACAGTAATATCTCCACATTGCACGGTGCAATTCTGAAATTTTTAGCTTTTTCCTGTTAATCCTAGCATGATAAAGAAGATTCAAAGAGAGTGAGATGCCAGCTCCTTTCATTCAGTCAGTAGCTTCAAACATTTCTGGTATATGAAAAACATGTTTTTCAATGGCAAAAATCAATGAATATTGTAAATGCACAAACAGTAATATCTCCACATTGCAAGGTGCAATTCTGAAATTTTTTGCTTTTTCCTGCTAATCCTAGCATGATAAAGAAGATTCAAAGAGTGAGATGCCAGCTCCTTTCATTCAGTCAGTAGCTTCAAACATTTCTGGTATATGAAAAACATGTTTTTCAATGGCAAAAATCAATGAATATTGTAAATGCACAAACAGTAATATCTCCACATTGCACGGTGCAATTCTGAAATTTTTAGCTTTTTCCTGTTAATCTTAGCATGATAAAGAAGATTCAAAGAGAGTGAGATGCCAGCTCCTTTCATTCAGTCAGTAGCTTCAAACATTTCTGGTATATGAAAAACATGTTTTTCAATGGCAAAAATCAATGAATATTGTAAATGCACAAACAGTAATATCTCCACATTGCAAGGTGCAATTCTGAAATTTTTTGCTTTTTCCTGTTAATCCTAGCATGATAAAGAAGATTCAAAGAGAGTGAGATGCCAGCTCCTTTCATTCAGTCAGTAGCTTCAAACATTTCTGGTATATGAAAAACATGTTTTTCAATGGCAAAAATCAATGAATATTGTAAATGCACAAACAGTAATATCTACACATTGCAAGGTGCAATTCTGAAATTTTTTGCTTTTTCCTGCTAATCCTAGCATGATAAAGAAGATTCAAAGAGAGTGAGATGCCAGCTCCTTTCATTCAGTCAGTAGCTTCAAACATTTCTGGTATTTGAAAAACATGTTTTTCAATGGCAAAAATCAATGAATATTGTAAATGCACAAACAGTAATATCTCCACATTGCAAGGTGCAATTCTGAAATTTTTTGCTTTTTCCTGCTAATCCTAGCATGATAAAGAAGATTCAAAGAGAGTGAGATGCCAGCTCCTTTCATTCAGTCAGTAGCTTCAAACATTTCTGGTATATGAAAAACATGTTTTTCAATGGCAAAAATCAATGAATATTGTAAATGCACCAACAGTAATATCTCCACATTGCACGGTGCAATTCTGAAATTTTTAGCTTTTTCCTGTTAATCCTAGCATGATAAAGATGATTCAAAGAGAGTGAGATGCCAGCTCCTTTCATTCAGTCAGTAGCTTCAAACATTTCTGGTATATGAAAAACATGTTTTTCAATGGCAAAAATCAATGAATATTGTAAATGCACAAACAGTAATATCTCCACATTGCAAGGTGCAATTCTGAAATTTTTTGCTTTTTCCTGCTAATCCTAGCATGATAAAGAAGATTCAAAGAGAGTGAGATGCCAGCTCCTTTCATTCAGTCAGTAGCTTCAAACATTTCTGGTATATGAAAAACATGTTTTTCAATGGCAAAAATCAATGAATATTGTAAATGCACAAACAGTAATATCTCCACATTGCACGGTGCAATTCTGAAATTTTTAGCTTTTTCCTGTTAATCCTAGCATGATAAAGAAGATTCAAAGAGAGTGAGATGCCAGCTCCTTTCATTCAGTCAGTAGCTTCAAACATTTCTGGTATATGAAAAACATGTTTTTCAATGGCAAAAATCAATGAATATTGTAAATGCACAAACAGTAATATCTCCACATTGCAAGGTGCAATTCTGAAATTTTTTGCTTTTTCCTGTTAATCCTAGCATGATAAAGAAGATTCAAAGAGAGTGAGATGCCAGCTCCTTTCATTCAGTCAGTAGCTTCAAACATTTCTGGTATATGAAAAACATGTTTTTCAATGGCAAAAATCAATGAATATTGTAAATGCACAAACAGTAATATCTCCACATTGCAAGGTGTAATTCTGAAATTTTTTGCTTTTTCCTGCTAATCCTAGCATGATAAAGAAGATTCAAAGAGAGTGAGATGCCAGCTCCTTTCATTCAGTCAGTAGCTTCAAACATTTCTGGTATATGAAAAACATGTTTTTCAATGGCAAAAATCAATGAATATTGTAAATGCACAAACAGTAATATCTCCACATTGCACGGTGCAATTCTGAAATTTTTAGCTTTTTCCTGTTAATCCTAGCATGATAAAGAAGATTCAAAGAGAGTGAGATGCCAGCTCCTTTCATTCAGTCAGTAGCTTCAAACATTTCTGGTATATGAAAAACATGTTTTTCAATGGCAAAAATCAATGAATATTGTAAATGCACAAACAGTAATATCTCCACATTGCAAGGTGCAATTCTGAAATTTTTTGCTTTTTCCTGCTAATCCTAGCATGATAAAGAAGATTCAAAGAGAGTGAGATGCCAGCTCCTTTCATTCAGTCAGTAGCTTCAAACATTTCTGGTATATGAAAAACATGTTTTTCAATGGCAAAAATCAATGAATATTGTAAATGCACAAACAGTAATATCTCCACATTGCAAGGTGCAATTCGGAAATTTTTTGCTTTTTCCTGCTAATCCTAGCATGATAAAGAAGATTCAAAGAGAGTGAGATGCCAGCTCCTTTCATTCAGTCAGTAGCTTCAAACATTTCTGGTATATGAATAACATGATGTTTTTCAATGGCAAAAATCAATGAATATTGTAAATGCACAAACAGTAATATCTCCACATTGCAAGGTGCAATTCTGAAATGTTTTGCTTTTTCCTGCTAATCCTAGCATGATAAAGAAGATTCAAAGAGAGTGAGATGCCAGCTCCTTTCATTCAGTCAGTAGCTTCAAACATTTCTGGACGTTTTTCAATGGCAAAAATCAATGAATATTGTAAATGCACAAACAGTAATATCTCCACATTGCACGGTGCAATTCTGAAATTTTTAGCTTTTTCCTGTTAATCCTAGCATGATAAAGAAGATTCAAAGAGAGTGAGATGCCAGCTCCTTTCATTCAGTCAGTAGCTTCAAACATTTCTGGTATATGAAAAACATGTTTTTCAATGGCAAAAATCAATGAATATTGTAAATGCACAAACAGTAATATCTCCACATTGCAAGGTGCAATTCTGAAATTTTTTGCTTTTTCCTGCTAATCCTAGCATGATAAAGAAGATTCAAAGAGAGTGAGATGCCAGCTCCTTTCATTCAGTCAGTAGCTTCAAACATTTCTGGTATATGAAAAACATGTTTTTCAATGGCAAAAATCAATGAATATTGTAAATGCACAAACAGTAATATCTCCACATTGCAAGGTGCAATTCTGAAATTTTTTGCTTTTTCCTGTTAATCCTAGCATGATAAAGAAGATTCAAAGAGAGTGAGATGCCAGCTCCTTTCATTCAGTCAGTAGCTTCAAACATTTCTGGTATATGAAAAACATGTTTTTCAATGGCAAAAATCAATGAATATTGTAAATGCACAAACAGTAATATCTCCACATTGCAAGGTGCAATTCTGAAATTTTTTGCTTTTTCCTGCTAATCCTAGCATGATAAAGAAGATTCAAAGAGAGTGAGATGCCAGCTCCTTTCATTCAGTCAGTAGCTTCAAACATTTCTGGTATATGAAAAACATGTTTTTCAATGGCAAAAATCAATGAATATTGTAAATGCACAAACAGTAATATCTCCACATTGCACGGTGCAATTCTGAAATTTTTAGCTTTTTCCTGTTAATCCTAGCATGATAAAGAAGATTCAAAGAGAGTGAGATGCCAGCTCCTTTCATTCAGTCAGTAGCTTCAAACATTTCTGGTATATGAAAAACATGTTTTTCAATGGCAAAAATCAATGAATATTGTAAATGCACAAACAGTAATATCTCCACATTGCAAGGTTCAATTCTGAAATTTTTTGCTTTTTCCTGCTAATCCTAGCATGATAAAGAAGATTCAAAGAGAGTGAGATGCCAGCTCCTTTCATTCAGTCAGTAGCTTCAAACATTTCTGGTATATGAAAAACATGTTTTTCAATGGCAAAAATCAATGAATATTGTAAATGCACAAACAGTAATATCTCCACATTGCACGGTGCAATTCTGAAATTTTTAGCTTTTTCCTGTTAATCCTAGCATGATAAAGAAGATTCAAAGAGAGTGAGATGCCAGCTCCTTTCATTCAGTCAGTAGCTTCAAACATTTCTGGTATATGAAAAACATGTTTTTCAATGGCAAAAATCAATGAATATTGTAAATGCACAAACAGTAATATCTCCACATTGCAAGGTGCAATTCTGAAATTTTTTGTTTTTTCCTGTTAATCCTAGCATGATAAAGAAGATTCAAAGAGAGTGAGATGTCAGCTCCTTTCATTCAGTCAGTAGCTTCAAACATTTCTGGTATATGAAAAACATGTTTTTCAATGGCAAAAATCAATGAATATTTTAAATGCACAAACAGTAATATCTCCACATTGCAAGGTGCAATTCTGAAATTTTTTGCTTTTTCCTGCTAATCCTAGCATGATAAAGAAGATTCAAAGAGAGTGAGATGCCAGCTCCTTTCATTCAGTCAGTAGCTTCAAACATTTCTGGTATATGAAAAACATGTTTTTCAATGGCAAAAATCAATGAATATTGTAAATGCACAAACAGTAATATCTCCACATTGCACGGTGCAATTCTGAAATTTTTAGCTTTTTCCTGTTAATCCTAGCATGATAAAGAAGATTCAAAGAGAGTGAGATGCCAGCTCCTTTCATTCAGTCAGTAGCTTCAAACATTTCTGGTATATGAAAAACATGTTTTTCAATGGCAAAAATCAATGAATATTGTAAATGCACAAACAGTAATATCTCCACATTGCAAGGTGCAATTCTGAAATTTTTTGCTTTTTCCTGTTAATCCTAGCATGATAAAGAAGATTCAAAGAGAGTGAGATGCCAGCTCCTTTCATTCAGTCAGTAGCTTCAAACATTTCTGGTATAAGAAAAACATGTTTTTCAATGGCAAAAATCAATGAATATTGTAAATGCACAAACAGTAATATCTCCACATTGCACGGTGCAATTCTGAAATTTTTAGCTTTTTCCTGTTAATCCTAGCATGATAAAGAAGATTCAAAGAGAGTGAGATGCCAGCTCCTTTCATTCAGTCAGTAGCTTCAAACATTTCTGGTATATGAAAAACATGTTTTTCAATGGCAAAAATCAATGAATATTGTAAATGCACAAACAGTAATATCTCCACATTGCAAGGTGCAATTCTGAAATTTTTTGCTTTTTCCTGCTAATCCTAGCATGATAAAGAAGATTCAAAGAGTGAGATGCCAGCTCCTTTCATTCAGTCAGTAGCTTCAAACATTTCTGGTATATGAAAAACATGTTTTTCAATGGCAAAAATCAATGAATATTGTAAATGCACAAACAGTAATATCTCCACATTGCACGGTGCAATTCTGAAATTTTTAGCTTTTTCCTGTTAATCCTAGCATGATAAAGAAGATTCAAAGAGAGTGAGATGCCAGCTCCTTTCATTCAGTCAGTAGCTTCAAACATTTCTGGTATATGAAAAACATGTTTTTCAATGGCAAAAATCAATGAATATTGTAAATGCACAAACAGTAATATCTCCACATTGCAAGGTGCAATTCTGAAATTTTTTGCTTTTTCCTGTTAATCCTAGCATGATAAAGAAGATTCAAAGAGAGTGAGATGCCAGCTCCTTTCATTCAGTCAGTAGCTTCAAACATTTCTGGTATATGAAAAACATGTTTTTCAATGGCAAAAATCAATGAATATTGTAAATGCACAAACAGTAATATCTCCACATTGCAAGGTGCAATTCTGAAATTTTTTGCTTTTTCCTGCTAATCCTAGCATGATAAAGAAGATTCAAAGAGAGTGAGATGCCAGCTCCTTTCATTCAGTCAGTAGCTTCAAACATTTCTGGTATATGAAAAACATGTTTTTCAATGGCAAAAATCAATGAATATTGTAAATGCACAAACAGTAATATCTCCACATTGCACGGTGCAATTCTGAAATTTTTAGCTTTTTCCTGTTAATCCTAGCATGATAAAGAAGATTCAAAGAGAGTGAGATGCCAGCTCCTTTCATTCAGTCAGTAGCTTCAAACATTTCTGGTATATGAAAAACATGTTTTTCAATGGCAAAAATCAATGAATATTGTAAATGCACAAACAGTAATATCTCCACATTGCAAGGTGCAATTCTGAAATTTTTTGCTTTTTCCTGTTAATCCTAGCATGATAAAGAAGATTCAAAGAGAGTGAGATGCCAGCTCCTTTCATTCAGTCAGTAGCTTCAAACATTTCTGGTATATGAAAAACATGTTTTTCAATGGCAAAAATCAATGAATATTGTAAATGCACAAACAGTAATATCTCCACATTGCAAGGTGTAATTCTGAAATTTTTTGCTTTTTCCTGCTAATCCTAGCATGATAAAGAAGATTCAAAGAGAGTGAGATGCCAGCTCCTTTCATTCAGTCAGTAGCTTCAAACATTTCTGGTATATGAAAAACATGTTTTTCAATGGCAAAAATCAATGAATATTGTAAATGCACAAACAGTAATATCTCCACATTGCACGGTGCAATTCTGAAATTTTTAGCTTTTTCCTGTTAATCCTAGCATGATAAAGAAGATTCAAAGAGAGTGAGATGCCAGCTCCTTTCATTCAGTCAGTAGCTTCAAACATTTCTGGTATATGAAAAACATGTTTTTCAATGGCAAAAATCAATGAATATTGTAAATGCACAAACAGTAATATCTCCACATTGCAAGGTGCAATTCTGAAATTTTTTGCTTTTTCCTGCTAATCCTAGCATGATAAAGAAGATTCAAAGAGAGTGAGATGCCAGCTCCTTTCATTCAGTCAGTAGCTTCAAACATTTCTGGTATATGAAAAACATGTTTTTCAATGGCAAAAATCAATGAATATTGTAAATGCACAAACAGTAATATCTCCACATTGCACGGTGCAATTCTGAAATTTTTAGCTTTTTCCTGTTAATCCTAGCATGATAAAGAAGATTCAAAGAGAGTGAGATGCCAGCTCCTTTCATTCAGTCAGTAGCTTCAAACATTTCTGGTATATGAAAAACATGTTTTTCAATGGCAAAAATCAATGAATATTGTAAATGCACAAACAGTAATATCTCCACATTGCAAGGTTCAATTCTGAAATTTTTTGCTTTTTCCTGCTAATCCTAGCATGATAAAGAAGATTCAAAGAGAGTGAGATGCCAGCTCCTTTCATTCAGTCAGTAGCTTCAAACATTTCTGGTATATGAAAAACATGTTTTTCAATGGCAAAAATCAATGAATATTGTAAATGCACAAACAGTAATATCTCCACATTGCACGGTGCAATTCTGAAATTTTTAGCTTTTTCCTGTTAATCCTAGCATGATAAAGAAGATTCAAAGAGAGTGAGATGCCAGCTCCTTTCATTCAGTCAGTAGCTTCAAACATTTCTGGTATATGAAAAACATGTTTTTCAATGGCAAAAATCAATGAATATTGTAAATGCACAAACAGTAATATCTCCACATTGCAAGGTGCAATTCTGAAATTTTTTGTTTTTCCCTGTTAATCCTAGCATGATAAAGAAGATTCAAAGAGAGTGAGATGTCAGCTCCTTTCATTCAGTCAGTAGCTTCAAACATTTCTGGTATATGAAAAACATGTTTTTCAATGGCAAAAATCAATGAATATTTTAAATGCACAAACAGTAATATCTCCACATTGCAAGGTGCAATTCTGAAATTTTTTGCTTTTTCCTGCTAATCCTAGCATGATAAAGAAGATTCAAAGAGAGTGAGATGCCAGCTCCTTTCATTCAGTCAGTAGCTTCAAACATTTCTGGTATTTGAAAAACATGTTTTTCAATGGCAAAAATCAATGAATATTGTAAATGCACAAACAGTAATATCTCCACATTGCAAGGTGCAATTCTGAAATTTTTTGCTTTTTCCTGCTAATCCTAGCATGATAAAGAAGATTCAAAGAGAGTGAGATGCCAGCTCCTTTCATTCAGTCAGTAGCTTCAAACATTTCTGGTATATGAAAAACATGTTTTTCAATGGCAAAAATCAATGAATATTGTAAATGCACCAACAGTAATATCTCCACATTGCACGGTGCAATTCTGAAATTTTTAGCTTTTTCCTGTTAATCCTAGCATGATAAAGATGATTCAAAGAGAGTGAGATGCCAGCTCCTTTCATTCAGTCAGTAGCTTCAAACATTTCTGGTATATGAAAAACATGTTTTTCAATGGCAAAAATCAATGAATATTGTAAATGCACAAACAGTAATATCTCCACATTGCAAGGTGCAATTCTGAAATTTTTTGCTTTTTCCTGCTAATCCTAGCATGATAAAGAAGATTCAAAGAGAGTGAGATGCCAGCTCCTTTCATTCAGTCAGTAGCTTCAAACATTTCTGGTATATGAAAAACATGTTTTTCAATGGCAAAAATCAATGAATATTGTAAATGCACAAACAGTAATATCTCCACATTGCACGGTGCAATTCTGAAATTTTTAGCTTTTTCCTGTTAATCCTAGCATGATAAAGAAGATTCAAAGAGAGTGAGATGCCAGCTCCTTTCATTCAGTCAGTAGCTTCAAACATTTCTGGTATATGAAAAACATGTTTTTCAATGGCAAAAATCAATGAATATTGTAAATGCACAAACAGTAATATCTCCACATTGCAAGGTGCAATTCTGAAATTTTTTGCTTTTTCCTGTTAATCCTAGCATGATAAAGAAGATTCAAAGAGAGTGAGATGCCAGCTCCTTTCATTCAGTCAGTAGCTTCAAACATTTCTGGTATATGAAAAACATGTTTTTCAATGGCAAAAATCAATGAATATTGTAAATGCACAAACAGTAATATCTCCACATTGCAAGGTGTAATTCTGAAATTTTTTGCTTTTTCCTGCTAATCCTAGCATGATAAAGAAGATTCAAAGAGAGTGAGATGCCAGCTCCTTTCATTCAGTCAGTAGCTTCAAACATTTCTGGTATATGAAAAACATGTTTTTCAATGGCAAAAATCAATGAATATTGTAAATGCACAAACAGTAATATCTCCACATTGCACGGTGCAATTCTGAAATTTTTAGCTTTTTCCTGTTAATCCTAGCATGATAAAGAAGATTCAAAGAGAGTGAGATGCCAGCTCCTTTCATTCAGTCAGTAGCTTCAAACATTTCTGGTATATGAAAAACATGTTTTTCAATGGCAAAAATCAATGAATATTGTAAATGCACAAACAGTAATATCTCCACATTGCAAGGTGCAATTCTGAAATTTTTTGCTTTTTCCTGCTAATCCTAGCATGATAAAGAAGATTCAAAGAGAGTGAGATGCCAGCTCCTTTCATTCAGTCAGTAGCTTCAAACATTTCTGGTATATGAAAAACATGTTTTTCAATGGCAAAAATCAATGAATATTGTAAATGCACAAACAGTAATATCTCCACATTGCAAGGTGCAATTCGGAAATTTTTTGCTTTTTCCTGCTAATCCTAGCATGATAAAGAAGATTCAAAGAGAGTGAGATGCCAGCTCCTTTCATTCAGTCAGTAGCTTCAAACATTTCTGGTATATGAATAACATGATGTTTTTCAATGGCAAAAATCAATGAATATTGTAAATGCACAAACAGTAATATCTCCACATTGCAAGGTGCAATTCTGAAATGTTTTGCTTATTCCTGCTAATCCTAGCATGATAAAGAAGATTCAAAGAGAGTGAGATGCCAGCTCCTTTCATTCAGTCAGTAGCTTCAAACATTTCTGGACGTTTTTCAATGGCAAAAATCAATGAATATTGTAAATGCACAAACAGTAATATCTCCACATTGCACGGTGCAATTCTGAAATTTTTAGCTTTTTCCTGTTAATCCTAGCATGATAAAGAAGATTCAAAGAGAGTGAGATGCCAGCTCCTTTCATTCAGTCAGTAGCTTCAAACATTTCTGGTATATGAAAAACATGTTTTTCAATGGCAAAAATCAATGAATATTGTAAATGCACAAACAGTAATATCTCCACATTGCAAGGTGCAATTCTGAAATTTTTTGCTTTTTCCTGCTAATCCTAGCATGATAAAGAAGATTCAAAGAGAGTGAGATGCCAGCTCCTTTCATTCAGTCAGTAGCTTCAAACATTTCTGGTATATGAAAAACATGTTTTTCAATGGCAAAAATCAATGAATATTGTAAATGCACAAACAGTAATATCTCCACATTGCAAGGTGCAATTCTGAAATTTTTTGCTTTTTCCTGTTAATCCTAGCATGATAAAGAAGATTCAAAGAGAGTGAGATGCCAGCTCCTTTCATTCAGTCAGTAGCTTCAAACATTTCTGGTATATGAAAAACATGTTTTTCAATGGCAAAAATCAATGAATATTGTAAATGCACAAACAGTAATATCTCCACATTGCAAGGTGCAATTCTGAAATTTTTTGCTTTTTCCTGCTAATCCTAGCATGATAAAGAAGATTCAAAGAGAGTGAGATGCCAGCTCCTTTCATTCAGTCAGTAGCTTCAAACATTTCTGGTATATGAAAAACATGTTTTTCAATGGCAAAAATCAATGAATATTGTAAATGCACAAACAGTAATATCTCCACATTGCACGGTGCAATTCTGAAATTTTTAGCTTTTTCCTGTTAATCCTAGCATGATAAAGAAGATTCAAAGAGAGTGAGATGCCAGCTCCTTTCATTCAGTCAGTAGCTTCAAACATTTCTGGTATATGAAAAACATGTTTTTCAATGGCAAAAATCAATGAATATTGTAAATGCACAAACAGTAATATCTCCACATTGCAAGGTTCAATTCTGAAATTTTTTGCTTTTTCCTGCTAATCCTAGCATGATAAAGAAGATTCAAAGAGAGTGAGATGCCAGCTCCTTTCATTCAGTCAGTAGCTTCAAACATTTCTGGTATATGAAAAACATGTTTTTCAATGGCAAAAATCAATGAATATTGTAAATGCACAAACAGTAATATCTCCACATTGCACGGTGCAATTCTGAAATTTTTAGCTTTTTCCTGTTAATCCTAGCATGATAAAGAAGATTCAAAGAGAGTGAGATGCCAGCTCCTTTCATTCAGTCAGTAGCTTCAAACATTTCTGGTATATGAAAAACATGTTTTTCAATGGCAAAAATCAATGAATATTGTAAATGCACAAACAGTAATATCTCCACATTGCAAGGTGCAATTCTGAAATTTTTTGTTTTTTCCTGTTAATCCTAGCATGATAAAGAAGATTCAAAGAGAGTGAGATGTCAGCTCCTTTCATTCAGTCAGTAGCTTCAAACATTTCTGGTATATGAAAAACATGTTTTTCAATGGCAAAAATCAATGAATATTTTAAATGCACAAACAGTAATATCTCCACATTGCAAGGTGCAATTCTGAAATTTTTTGCTTTTTCCTGCTAATCCTAGCATGATAAAGAAGATTCAAAGAGAGTGAGATGCCAGCTCCTTTCATTCAGTCAGTAGCTTCAAACATTTCTGGTATATGAAAAACATGTTTTTCAATGGCAAAAATCAATGAATATTGTAAATGCACAAACAGTAATATCTCCACATTGCACGGTGCAATTCTGAAATTTTTAGCTTTTTCCTGTTAATCCTAGCATGATAAAGAAGATTCAAAGAGAGTGAGATGCCAGCTCCTTTCATTCAGTCAGTAGCTTCAAACATTTCTGGTATATGAAAAACATGTTTTTCAATGGCAAAAATCAATGAATATTGTAAATGCACAAACAGTAATATCTCCACATTGCAAGGTGCAATTCTGAAATTTTTTGCTTTTTCCTGTTAATCCTAGCATGATAAAGAAGATTCAAAGAGAGTGAGATGCCAGCTCCTTTCATTCAGTCAGTAGCTTCAAACATTTCTGGTATAAGAAAAACATGTTTTTCAATGGCAAAAATCAATGAATATTGTAAATGCACAAACAGTAATATCTCCACATTGCACGGTGCAATTCTGAAATTTTTAGCTTTTTCCTGTTAATCCTAGCATGATAAAGAAGATTCAAAGAGAGTGAGATGCCAGCTCCTTTCATTCAGTCAGTAGCTTCAAACATTTCTGGTATATGAAAAACATGTTTTTCAATGGCAAAAATCAATGAATATTGTAAATGCACAAACAGTAATATCTCCACATTGCAAGGTGCAATTCTGAAATTTTTTGCTTTTTCCTGCTAATCCTAGCATGATAAAGAAGATTCAAAGAGTGAGATGCCAGCTCCTTTCATTCAGTCAGTAGCTTCAAACATTTCTGGTATATGAAAAACATGTTTTTCAATGGCAAAAATCAATGAATATTGTAAATGCACAAACAGTAATATCTCCACATTGCACGGTGCAATTCTGAAATTTTTAGCTTTTTCCTGTTAATCCTAGCATGATAAAGAAGATTCAAAGAGAGTGAGATGCCAGCTCCTTTCATTCAGTCAGTAGCTTCAAACATTTCTGGTATATGAAAAACATGTTTTTCAATGGCAAAAATCAATGAATATTGTAAATGCACAAACAGTAATATCTCCACATTGCAAGGTGCAATTCTGAAATTTTTTGCTTTTTCCTGTTAATCCTAGCATGATAAAGAAGATTCAAAGAGAGTGAGATGCCAGCTCCTTTCATTCAGTCAGTAGCTTCA
>NW_027371933.1:0-20592 GCF_046119375.1 Phyllobates terribilis
AATTCTGAAATTTTTAGCTTTTTCCTGCTAATCCTAGCATGATAAAGAAGATTCAAAGAGAGTGAGATGCCAGCTCCTTTCATTCAGTCAGTAGCTTCAAACATTTCTGGTATATGAAAAACATGTTTTTCAATGGCAAAAATCAATGAATATTGTAAATGCACAAACAGTAATATCTCCACATTGCAAGGTGCAATTCTGAAATTTTTAGCTTTTTCCTGTTAATCCTAGCATGATAAAGAAGATTCAAAGAGAGTGAGATGCCAGCTCCTTTCATTCAGTCAGTAGCTTCAAACATTTCTGGACGTTTTTCAATGGCAAAAATCAATGAATATTGTAAATGCACAAACAGTAATATCTCCACATTGCAAGGTGCAATTCTGAAATTTTTAGCTTTTTCCTGCTAATCCTAGCATGATAAAGAAGATTCAAAGAGAGTGAGATGCCAGCTCCTTTCATTCAGTCAGTAGCTTCAAACATTTCTGGTATATGAAAAACATGTTTTTCAATGGCAAAAATCAATGAATATTGTAAATGCACAAACAGTAATATCTCCACATTGCACGGTGCAATTCTGAAATTTTTTGCTTTTTCCTGTTAATCCTAGCATGATAAAGAAGATTCAAAGAGAGTGAGATGCCAGCTCCTTTCATTCAGTCAGTAGCTTCAAACATTTCTGGTATATGAAAAACATGTTTTTCAATGGCAAAAATCAATGAATATTGTAAATGCACAAACAGTAATATCTCCACATTGCAAGGTGCAATTCTGAAATTTTTAGCTTTTTCCTGCTAATCCTAGCATGATAAAGAAGATTCAAAGAGAGTGAGATGCCAGCTCCTTTCATTCAGTCAGTAGCTTCAAACATTTCTGGACGTTTTTCAATGGCAAAAATCAATGAATATTGTAAATGCACAAACAGTAATATCTCCACATTGCACGGTGCAATTCTGAAATTTTTTGCTTTTTCCTGTTAATCCTAGCATGATAAAGAAGATTCAAAGAGAGTGAGATGCCAGCTCCTTTCATTCAGTCAGTAGCTTCAAACATTTCTGGTATATGAAAAACATGTTTTTCAATGGCAAAAATCAATGAATATTGTAAATGCACAAACAGTAATATCTCCACATTGCACGGTGCAATTCTGAAATTTTTTGCTTTTTCCTGCTAATCCTAGCATGATAAAGAAGATTCAAAGAGAGTGAGATGCTAGCTCCTTTCATTCAGTCAGTAGCTTCAAACATTTCTGGTATATGAAAAACATGTTTTTCAATGGCAAAAATCAATGAATATTGTAAATGCACAAACAGTAATATCTCCACATTGCAAGGTGCAATTCTGAAATTTTTAGCTTTTTCCTGTTAATCCTAGCATGATAAAGAAGATTCAAAGAGAGTGAGATGCCAGCTCCTTTCATTCAGTCAGTAGCTTCAAACATTTCTGGACGTTTTTCAATGGCAAAAATCAATGAATATTGTAAATGCACAAACAGTAATATCTCCACATTGCACGGTGCAATTCTGAAATTTTTAGCTTTTTCCTGCTAATCCTAGCATGATAAAGAAGATTCAAAGAGAGTGAGATGCCAGCTCCTTTCATTCAGTCAGTAGCTTCAAACATTTCTGGTATATGAAAAACATGTTTTTCAATGGCAAAAATCAATGAATATTGTAAATGCACAAACAGTAATATCTCCACATTGCAAGGTGCAATTCTGAAATTTTTTGCTTTTTCCTGCTAATCCTAGCATGATAAAGAAGATTCAAAGAGACTGAGATGCCAGCTCCTTTCATTCAGTCAGTAGCTTCAAACATTTCTGGTATATGAAAAACATGTTTTTCAATGGCAAAAATCAATGAATATTGTAAATGCACAAACAGTAATATCTCCACATTGCAAGGTGCAATTCTGAAATTTTTAGCTTTTTCCTGCTAATCCTAGCATGATAAAGAAGATTCAAAGAGAGTGAGATGCCAGCTCCTTTCATTCAGTCAGTAGCTTCAAACATTTCTGGTATATGAAAAACATGTTTTTCAATGGCAAAAATCAATGAATATTGTAAATGCACAAACAGTAATATCTCCACATTGCACGGTGCAATTCTGAAATTTTTAGCTTTTTCCTGTTAATCCTAGCATGATAAAGAAGATTCAAAGAGAGTGAGATGCCAGCTCCTTTCATTCAGTCAGTAGCTTCAAACATTTCTGGTATATGAAAAACATGTTTTTCAATGGCAAAAATCAATGAATATTGTAAATGCACAAACAGTAATATCTCCACATTGCAAGGTGCAATTCTGAAATTTTTAGCTTTTTCCTGTTAATCCTAGCATGATAAAGAAGATTCAAAGAGAGTGAGATGCCAGCTCCTTTCATTCAGTCAGTAGCTTCAAACATTTCTGGTATATGAAAAACATGTTTTTCAATGGCAAAAATCAATGAATATTGTAAATGCACAAACAGTAATATCTCCACATTGCAAGGTGCAATTCTGAAATTTTTAGCTTTTTCCTGTTAATCCTAGCATGATAAAGAAGATTCAAAGAGAGTGAGATGCCAGCTCCTTTCATTCAGTCAGTAGCTTCAAACATTTCTGGACGTTTTTCAATGGCAAAAATCAATGAATATTGTAAATGCACAAACAGTAATATCTCCACATTGCAAGGTGCAATTCTGAAATTTTTTGCTTTTTCCTGCTAATCCTAGCATGATAAAGAAGATTCAAAGAGAGTGAGATGCCAGCTCCTTTCATTCAGTCAGTAGCTTCAAACATTTCTGGTATATGAAAAACATGTTTTTCAATGGCAAAAATCAATGAATATTGTAAATGCACAAACAGTAATATCTCCACATTGCACGGTGCAATTCTGAAATTTTTAGCTTTTTCCTGTTAATCCTAGCATGATAAAGAAGATTCAAAGAGAGTGAGATGCCAGCTCCTTTCATTCAGTCAGTAGCTTCAAACATTTCTGGTATATGAAAAACATGTTTTTCAATGGCAAAAATCAATGAATATTGTAAATGCACAAACAGTAATATCTCCACATTGCACGGTGCAATTCTGAAATTTTTAGCTTTTTCCTGTTAATCCTAGCATGATAAAGAAGATTCAAAGAGAGTGAGATGCCAGCTCCTTTCATTCAGTCAGTAGCTTCAAACATTTCTGGACGTTTTTCAATGGCAAAAATCAATGAATATTGTAAATGCACAAACAGTAATATCTCCACATTGCACGGTGCAATTCTGAAATTTTTAGCTTTTTCCTGTTAATCCTAGCATGATAAAGAAGATTCAAAGAGAGTGAGATGCCAGCTCCTTTCATTCAGTCAGTAGCTTCAAACATTTCTGGTATATGAAAAACATGTTTTTCAATGGCAAAAATCAATGAATATTGTAAATGCACAAACAGTAATATCTCCACATTGCACGGTGCAATTCTGAAATTTTTAGCTTTTTCCTGTTAATCCTAGCATGATAAAGAAGATTCAAAGAGAGTGAGATGCCAGCTCCTTTCATTCAGTCAGTAGCTTCAAACATTTCTGGACGTTTTTCAATGGCAAAAATCAATGAATATTGTAAATGCACAAACAGTAATATCTCCACATTGCACGGTGCAATTCTGAAATTTTTTGCTTTTTCCTGTTAATCCTAGCATGATAAAGAAGATTCAAAGAGAGTGAGATGCCAGCTCCTTTCATTCAGTCAGTAGCTTCAAACATTTCTGGTATATGAAAAACATGTTTTTCAATGGCAAAAATCAATGAATATTGTAAATGCACAAACAGTAATATCTCCACATTGCACGGTGCAATTCTGAAATTTTTAGCTTTTTCCTGCTAATCCTAGCATGATAAAGAAGATTCAAAGAGAGTGAGATGCCAGCTCCTTTCATTCAGTCAGTAGCTTCAAACATTTCTGGTATATGAAAAACATGTTTTTCAATGGCAAAAATCAATGAATATTGTAAATGCACAAACAGTAATATCTCCACATTGCAAGGTGCAATTCTGAAATTTTTAGCTTTTTCCTGTTAATCCTAGCATGATAAAGAAGATTCAAAGAGAGTGAGATGCCAGCTCCTTTCATTCAGTCAGTAGCTTCAAACATTTCTGGACGTTTTTCAATGGCAAAAATCAATGAATATTGTAAATGCACAAACAGTAATATCTCCACATTGCAAGGTGCAATTCTGAAATTTTTAGCTTTTTCCTGCTAATCCTAGCATGATAAAGAAGATTCAAAGAGAGTGAGATGCCAGCTCCTTTCATTCAGTCAGTAGCTTCAAACATTTCTGGTATATGAAAAACATGTTTTTCAATGGCAAAAATCAATGAATATTGTAAATGCACAAACAGTAATATCTCCACATTGCACGGTGCAATTCTGAAATTTTTTGCTTTTTCCTGTTAATCCTAGCATGATAAAGAAGATTCAAAGAGAGTGAGATGCCAGCTCCTTTCATTCAGTCAGTAGCTTCAAACATTTCTGGTATATGAAAAACATGTTTTTCAATGGCAAAAATCAATGAATATTGTAAATGCACAAACAGTAATATCTCCACATTGCAAGGTGCAATTCTGAAATTTTTAGCTTTTTCCTGCTAATCCTAGCATGATAAAGAAGATTCAAAGAGAGTGAGATGCCAGCTCCTTTCATTCAGTCAGTAGCTTCAAACATTTCTGGACGTTTTTCAATGGCAAAAATCAATGAATATTGTAAATGCACAAACAGTAATATCTCCACATTGCACAGTGCAATTCTGAAATTTTTTGCTTTTTCCTGTTAATCCTAGCATGATAAAGAAGATTCAAAGAGAGTGAGATGCCAGCTCCTTTCATTCAGTCAGTAGCTTCAAACATTTCTGGTATATGAAAAACATGTTTTTCAATGGCAAAAATCAATGAATATTGTAAATGCACAAACAGTAATATCTCCACATTGCACGGTGCAATTCTGAAATTTTTTGCTTTTTCCTGCTAATCCTAGCATGATAAAGAAGATTCAAAGAGAGTGAGATGCCAGCTCCTTTCATTCAGTCAGTAGCTTCAAACATTTCTGGACGTTTTTCAATGGCAAAAATCAATGAATATTGTAAATGCACAAACAGTAATATCTCCACATTGCAAGGTGCAATTCTGAAATTTTTAGCTTTTTCCTGCTAATCCTAGCATGATAAAGAAGATTCAAAGAGAGTGAGATGCCAGCTCCTTTCATTCAGTCAGTAGCTTCAAACATTTCTGGTATATGAAAAACATGTTTTTCAATGGCAAAAATCAATGAATATTGTAAATGCACAAACAGTAATATCTCCACATTGCAAGGTGCAATTCTGAAATTTTTAGCTTTTTCCTGTTAATCCTAGCATGATAAAGAAGATTCAAAGAGAGTGAGATGCCAGCTCCTTTCATTCAGTCAGTAGCTTCAAACATTTCTGGACGTTTTTCAATGGCAAAAATCAATGAATATTGTAAATGCACAAACAGTAATATCTCCACATTGCACGGTGCAATTCTGAAATTTTTAGCTTTTTCCTGCTAATCCTAGCATGATAAAGAAGATTCAAAGAGAGTGAGATGCCAGCTCCTTTCATTCAGTCAGTAGCTTCAAACATTTCTGGTATATGAAAAACATGTTTTTCAATGGCAAAAATCAATGAATATTGTAAATGCACAAACAGTAATATCTCCACATTGCAAGGTGCAATTCTGAAATTTTTTGCTTTTTCCTGTTAATCCTAGCATGATAAAGAAGATTCAAAGAGAGTGAGATGCCAGCTCCTTTCATTCAGTCAGTAGCTTCAAACATTTCTGGTATATGAAAAACATGTTTTTCAATGGCAAAAATCAATGAATATTGTAAATGCACAAACAGTAATATCTCCACATTGCAAGGTGCAATTCTGAAATTTTTAGCTTTTTCCTGCTAATCCTAGCATGATAAAGAAGATTCAAAGAGAGTGAGATGCCAGCTCCTTTCATTCAGTCAGTAGCTTCAAACATTTCTGGTATATGAAAAACATGTTTTTCAATGGCAAAAATCAATGAATATTGTAAATGCACAAACAGTAATATCTCCACATTGCACGGTGCAATTCTGAAATTTTTAGCTTTTTCCTGTTAATCCTAGCATGATAAAGAAGATTCAAAGAGAGTGAGATGCCAGCTCCTTTCATTCAGTCAGTAGCTTCAAACATTTCTGGACGTTTTTCAATGGCAAAAATCAATGAATATTGTAAATGCACAAACAGTAATATCTCCACATTGCAAGGTGCAATTCTGAAATTTTTTGCTTTTTCCTGCTAATCCTAGCATGATAAAGAAGATTCAAAGAGAGTGAGATGCCAGCTCCTTTCATTCAGTCAGTAGCTTCAAACATTTCTGGTATATGAAAAACATGTTTTTCAATGGCAAAAATCAATGAATATTGTAAATGCACAAACAGTAATATCTCCACATTGCACGGTGCAATTCTGAAATTTTTAGCTTTTTCCTGTTAATCCTAGCATGATAAAGAAGATTCAAAGAGAGTGAGATGCCAGCTCCTTTCATTCAGTCAGTAGCTTCAAACATTTCTGGTATATGAAAAACATGTTTTTCAATGGCAAAAATCAATGAATATTGTAAATGCACAAACAGTAATATCTCCACATTGCACGGTGCAATTCTGAAATTTTTAGCTTTTTCCTGTTAATCCTAGCATGATAAAGAAGATTCAAAGAGAGTGAGATGCCAGCTCCTTTCATTCAGTCAGTAGCTTCAAACATTTCTGGACGTTTTTCAATGGCAAAAATCAATGAATATTGTAAATGCACAAACAGTAATATCTCCACATTGCACGGTGCAATTCTGAAATTTTTAGCTTTTTCCTGTTAATCCTAGCATGATAAAGAAGATTCAAAGAGAGTGAGATGCCAGCTCCTTTCATTCAGTCAGTAGCTTCAAACATTTCTGGTATATGAAAAACATGTTTTTCAATGGCAAAAATCAATGAATATTGTAAATGCACAAACAGTAATATCTCCACATTGCACGGTGCAATTCTGAAATTTTTAGCTTTTTCCTGTTAATCCTAGCATGATAAAGAAGATTCAAAGAGAGTGAGATGCCAGCTCCTTTCATTCAGTCAGTAGCTTCAAACATTTCTGGACGTTTTTCAATGGCAAAAATCAATGAATATTGTAAATGCACAAACAGTAATATCTCCACATTGCACGGTGCAATTCTGAAATTTTTTGCTTTTTCCTGTTAATCCTAGCATGATAAAGAAGATTCAAAGAGAGTGAGATGCCAGCTCCTTTCATTCAGTCAGTAGCTTCAAACATTTCTGGTATATGAAAAACATGTTTTTCAATGGCAAAAATCAATGAATATTGTAAATGCACAAACAGTAATATCTCCACATTGCACGGTGCAATTCTGAAATTTTTAGCTTTTTCCTGCTAATCCTAGCATGATAAAGAAGATTCAAAGAGAGTGAGATGCCAGCTCCTTTCATTCAGTCAGTAGCTTCAAACATTTCTGGTATATGAAAAACATGTTTTTCAATGGCAAAAATCAATGAATATTGTAAATGCACAAACAGTAATATCTCCACATTGCAAGGTGCAATTCTGAAATTTTTAGCTTTTTCCTGTTAATCCTAGCATGATAAAGAAGATTCAAAGAGAGTGAGATGCCAGCTCCTTTCATTCAGTCAGTAGCTTCAAACATTTCTGGACGTTTTTCAATGGCAAAAATCAATGAATATTGTAAATGCACAAACAGTAATATCTCCACATTGCAAGGTGCAATTCTGAAATTTTTAGCTTTTTCCTGCTAATCCTAGCATGATAAAGAAGATTCAAAGAGAGTGAGATGCCAGCTCCTTTCATTCAGTCAGTAGCTTCAAACATTTCTGGTATATGAAAAACATGTTTTTCAATGGCAAAAATCAATGAATATTGTAAATGCACAAACAGTAATATCTCCACATTGCACGGTGCAATTCTGAAATTTTTTGCTTTTTCCTGTTAATCCTAGCATGATAAAGAAGATTCAAAGAGAGTGAGATGCCAGCTCCTTTCATTCAGTCAGTAGCTTCAAACATTTCTGGTATATGAAAAACATGTTTTTCAATGGCAAAAATCAATGAATATTGTAAATGCACAAACAGTAATATCTCCACATTGCAAGGTGCAATTCTGAAATTTTTAGCTTTTTCCTGCTAATCCTAGCATGATAAAGAAGATTCAAAGAGAGTGAGATGCCAGCTCCTTTCATTCAGTCAGTAGCTTCAAACATTTCTGGACGTTTTTCAATGGCAAAAATCAATGAATATTGTAAATGCACAAACAGTAATATCTCCACATTGCACAGTGCAATTCTGAAATTTTTTGCTTTTTCCTGTTAATCCTAGCATGATAAAGAAGATTCAAAGAGAGTGAGATGCCAGCTCCTTTCATTCAGTCAGTAGCTTCAAACATTTCTGGTATATGAAAAACATGTTTTTCAATGGCAAAAATCAATGAATATTGTAAATGCACAAACAGTAATATCTCCACATTGCACGGTGCAATTCTGAAATTTTTTGCTTTTTCCTGCTAATCCTAGCATGATAAAGAAGATTCAAAGAGAGTGAGATGCCAGCTCCTTTCATTCAGTCAGTAGCTTCAAACATTTCTGGACGTTTTTCAATGGCAAAAATCAATGAATATTGTAAATGCACAAACAGTAATATCTCCACATTGCAAGGTGCAATTCTGAAATTTTTAGCTTTTTCCTGCTAATCCTAGCATGATAAAGAAGATTCAAAGAGAGTGAGATGCCAGCTCCTTTCATTCAGTCAGTAGCTTCAAACATTTCTGGTATATGAAAAACATGTTTTTCAATGGCAAAAATCAATGAATATTGTAAATGCACAAACAGTAATATCTCCACATTGCAAGGTGCAATTCTGAAATTTTTAGCTTTTTCCTGTTAATCCTAGCATGATAAAGAAGATTCAAAGAGAGTGAGATGCCAGCTCCTTTCATTCAGTCAGTAGCTTCAAACATTTCTGGACGTTTTTCAATGGCAAAAATCAATGAATATTGTAAATGCACAAACAGTAATATCTCCACATTGCACGGTGCAATTCTGAAATTTTTAGCTTTTTCCTGCTAATCCTAGCATGATAAAGAAGATTCAAAGAGAGTGAGATGCCAGCTCCTTTCATTCAGTCAGTAGCTTCAAACATTTCTGGTATATGAAAAACATGTTTTTCAATGGCAAAAATCAATGAATATTGTAAATGCACAAACAGTAATATCTCCACATTGCAAGGTGCAATTCTGAAATTTTTTGCTTTTTCCTGTTAATCCTAGCATGATAAAGAAGATTCAAAGAGAGTGAGATGCCAGCTCCTTTCATTCAGTCAGTAGCTTCAAACATTTCTGGTATATGAAAAACATGTTTTTCAATGGCAAAAATCAATGAATATTGTAAATGCACAAACAGTAATATCTCCACATTGCAAGGTGCAATTCTGAAATTTTTAGCTTTTTCCTGCTAATCCTAGCATGATAAAGAAGATTCAAAGAGAGTGAGATGCCAGCTCCTTTCATTCAGTCAGTAGCTTCAAACATTTCTGGTATATGAAAAACATGTTTTTCAATGGCAAAAATCAATGAATATTGTAAATGCACAAACAGTAATATCTCCACATTGCACGGTGCAATTCTGAAATTTTTAGCTTTTTCCTGTTAATCCTAGCATGATAAAGAAGATTCAAAGAGAGTGAGATGCCAGCTCCTTTCATTCAGTCAGTAGCTTCAAACATTTCTGGTATATGAAAAACATGTTTTTCAATGGCAAAAATCAATGAATATTGTAAATGCACAAACAGTAATATCTCCACATTGCAAGGTGCAATTCTGAAATTTTTAGCTTTTTCCTGTTAATCCTAGCATGATAAAGAAGATTCAAAGAGAGTGAGATGCCAGCTCCTTTCATTCAGTCAGTAGCTTCAAACATTTCTGGTATATGAAAAACATGTTTTTCAATGGCAAAAATCAATGAATATTGTAAATGCACAAACAGTAATATCTCCACATTGCAAGGTGCAATTCTGAAATTTTTAGCTTTTTCCTGTTAATCCTAGCATGATAAAGAAGATTCAAAGAGAGTGAGATGCCAGCTCCTTTCATTCAGTCAGTAGCTTCAAACATTTCTGGACGTTTTTCAATGGCAAAAATCAATGAATATTGTAAATGCACAAACAGTAATATCTCCACATTGCAAGGTGCAATTCTGAAATTTTTTGCTTTTTCCTGCTAATCCTAGCATGATAAAGAAGATTCAAAGAGAGTGAGATGCCAGCTCCTTTCATTCAGTCAGTAGCTTCAAACATTTCTGGTATATGAAAAACATGTTTTTCAATGGCAAAAATCAATGAATATTGTAAATGCACAAACAGTAATATCTCCACATTGCACGGTGCAATTCTGAAATTTTTAGCTTTTTCCTGTTAATCCTAGCATGATAAAGAAGATTCAAAGAGAGTGAGATGCCAGCTCCTTTCATTCAGTCAGTAGCTTCAAACATTTCTGGTATATGAAAAACATGTTTTTCAATGGCAAAAATCAATGAATATTGTAAATGCACAAACAGTAATATCTCCACATTGCACGGTGCAATTCTGAAATTTTTAGCTTTTTCCTGTTAATCCTAGCATGATAAAGAAGATTCAAAGAGAGTGAGATGCCAGCTCCTTTCATTCAGTCAGTAGCTTCAAACATTTCTGGTATATGAAAAACATGTTTTTCAATGGCAAAAATCAATGAATATTGTAAATGCACAAACAGTAATATCTCCACATTGCACGGTGCAATTCTGAAATTTTTTGCTTTTTCCTGTTAATCCTAGCATGATAAAGAAGATTCAAAGAGAGTGAGATGCCAGCTCCTTTCATTCAGTCAGTAGCTTCAAACATTTCTGGTATATGAAAAACATGTTTTTCAATGGCAAAAATCAATGAATATTGTAAATGCACAAACAGTAATATCTCCACATTGCACGGTGCAATTCTGAAATTTTTTGCTTTTTCCTGCTATTCCTAGCATGATAAAGAAGATTCAAAGAGAGTGAGATGCCAGCTCCTTTCATTCAGTCAGTAGCTTCAAACATTTCTGGTATATGAAAAACATGTTTTTCAATGGCAAAAATCAATCAATATTGTAAATGCACAAACAGTAATATCTCCACATTGCAAGGTGCAATTCTGAAATTTTTAGCTTTTTCCTGCTAATCCTAGCATGATAAAGAAGATTCAAAGAGAGTGAGATGCCAGCTCCTTTCATTCAGTCAGTAGCTTCAAACATTTCTGGTATATGAAAAACATGTTTTTCAATGGCAAAAATCAATGAATATTGTAAATGCACAAACAGTAATATCTCCACATTGCAAGGTGCAATTCTGAAATTTTTAGCTTTTTCCTGTTAATCCTAGCATGATAAAGAAGATTCAAAGAGAGTGAGATGCCAGTTCCTTTCATTCAGTCAGTAGCTTCAAACATTTCTGGTATATGAAAAACATGTTTTTCAATGGCAAAAATCAATGAATATTGTAAATGCACAAACAGTAATATCTCCACATTGCAAGGTGCAATTCTGAAATTTTTAGCTTTTTCCTGTTAATCCTAGCATGATAAAGAAGATTCAAAGAGAGTGAGATGCCAGCTCCTTTCATTCAGTCAGTAGCTTCAAACATTTCTGGACGTTTTTCAATGGCAAAAATCAATGAATATTGTAAATGCACAAACAGTAATATCTCCACATTGCAAGGTGCAATTCTGAAATTTTTAGCTTTTTCCTGTTAATCCTAGCATGATAAAGAAGATTCAAAGAGAGTGAGATGCCAGCTCCTTTCATTCAGTCAGTAGCTTCAAACATTTCTGGTATATGAAAAACATGTTTTTCAATGGCAAAAATCAATGAATATTGTAAATGCACAAACAGTAATATCTCCACATTGCACGGTGCAATTCTGAAATTTTTAGCTTTTTCCTGTTAATCCTAGCATGATAAAGAAGATTCAAACAGAGTGAGATGCCAGCTCCTTTCATTCAGTCAGTAGCTTCAAACATTTCTGGTATATGAAAAACATGTTTTTCAATGGCAAAAATCAATGAATATTGTAAATGCACAAACAGTAATATCTCCACATTGCACGGTGCAATTCTGAAATTTTTAGCTTTTTCCTGTTAATCCTAGCATGATAAAGAAGATTCAAAGTGAGTGAGATGCCAGCTCCTTTCATTCAGTCAGTAGCTTCAAACATTTCTGGTATATGAAAAACATGTTTTTCAATGGCAAAAATCAATGAATATTGTAAATGCACAAACAGTAATATCTCCACATTGCACGGTGCAATTCTGAAATTTTTAGCTTTTTCCTGTTAATCCTAGCATGATAAAGAAGATTCAAAGAGAGTGAGATGCCAGCTCCTTTCATTCAGTCAGTAGCTTCAAACATTTCTGGACGTTTTTCAATGGCAAAAATCAATGAATATTGTAAATGCACAAACAGTAATATCTCCACATTGCAAGGTGCAATTCTGAAATTTTTAGCTTTTTCCTGTTAATCCTAGCATGATAAAGAAGATTCAAAGAGAGTGAGATGCCAGCTCCTTTCATTCAGTCAGTAGCTTCAAACATTTCTGGTATATGAAAAACATGTTTTTCAATGGCAAAAATCAATGAATATTGTAAATGCACAAACAGTAATATCTCCACATTGCAAGGTGCAATTCTGAAATTTTTAGCTTTTTCCTGTTAATCCTAGCATGATAAAGAAGATTCAAAGAGAGTGAGATGCCAGCTCCTTTCATTCAGTCAGTAGCTTCAAACATTTCTGGTATATGAAAAACATGTTTTTCAATGGCAAAAATCAATGAATATTGTAAATGCACAAACAGTAATATCTCCACATTGCACGGTGCAATTCTGAAATTTTTAGCTTTTTCCTGTTAATCCTAGCATGATAAAGAAGATTCAAAGAGAGTGAGATGCCAGCTCCTTTCATTCAGTCAGTAGCTTCAAACATTTCTGGACGTTTTTCAATGGCAAAAATCAATGAATATTGTAAATGCACAAACAGTAATATCTCCACATTGCACGGTGCAATTCTGAAATTTTTAGCTTTTTCCTGCTAATCCTAGCATGATAAAGAAGATTCAAAGAGAGTGAGATGCCAGCTCCTTTCATTCAGTCAGTAGCTTCAAACATTTCTGGTATATGAAAAACATGTTTTTCAATGGCAAAAATCAATGAATATTGTAAATGCACAAACAGTAATATCTCCACATTGCAAGGTGCAATTCTGAAATTTTTAGCTTTTTCCTGCTAATCCTAGCATGATAAAGAAGATTCAAAGAGAGTGAGATGCCAGCTCCTTTCATTCAGTCAGTAGCTTCAAACATTTCTGGTATATGAAAAACATGTTTTTCAATGGCAAAAATCAATGAATATTGTAAATGCACAAACAGTAATATCTCCACATTGCACGGTGCAATTCTGAAATTTTTAGCTTTTTCCTGTTAATCCTAGCATGATAAAGAAGATTCAAAGAGAGTGAGATGCCAGCTCCTTTCATTCAGTCAGTAGCTTCAAACATTTCTGGTATATGAAAAACATGTTTTTCAATGGCAAAAATCAATGAATATTGTAAATGCACAAACAGTAATATCTCCACATTGCACGGTGCAATTCTGAAATTTTTAGCTTTTTCCTGTTAATCCTAGCATGATAAAGAAGATTCAAAGAGAGTGAGATGCCAGCTCCTTTCATTCAGTCAGTAGCTTCAAACATTTCTGGTATATGAAAAACATGTTTTTCAATGGCAAAAATCAATGAATATTGTAAATGCACAAACAGTAATATCTCCACATTGCACGGTGCAATTCTGAAATTTTTTGCTTTTTCCTGCTAATCCTAGCATGATAAAGAAGATTCAAAGAGAGTGAGATGCCAGCTCCTTTCATTCAGTCAGTAGCTTCAAACATTTCTGGACGTTTTTCAATGGCAAAAATCAATGAATATTGTAAATGCACAAACAGTAATATCTCCACATTGCACGGTGCAATTCTGAAATTTTTAGCTTTTTCCTGCTAATCCTAGCATGATAAAGAAGATTCAAAGAGAGTGAGATGCCAGCTCCTTTCATTCAGTCAGTAGCTTCAAACATTTCTGGTATATGAAAAACATGTTTTTCAATGGCAAAAATCAATGAATATTGTAAATGCACAAACAGTAATATCTCCACATTGCAAGGTGCAATTCTGAAATTTTTAGCTTTTTCCTGCTAATCCTAGCATGATAAAGAAGATTCAAAGAGAGTGAGATGCCAGCTCCTTTCATTCAGTCAGTAGATTCAAACATTTCTGGACGTTTTTCAATGGCAAAAATCAATGAATATTGTAAATGCACAAACAGTAATATCTCCACATTGCACGGTGCAATTCTGAAATTTTTAGCTTTTTCCTGCTAATCCTAGCATGATAAAGAAGATTCAAAGAGAGTGAGATGCCAGCTCCTTTCATTCAGTCAGTAGCTTCAAACATTTCTGGTATATGAAAAACATGTTTTTCAATGGCAAAAATCAATGAATATTGTAAATTCACAAACAGTAATATCTCCACATTGCAAGGTGCAATTCTGAAATTTTTTGCTTTTTCCTGCTAATCCTAGCATGATAAAGAAGATTCAAAGAGAGTGAGATGCCAGCTCCTTTCATTCAGTCAGTAGCTTCAAACATTTCTGGACGTTTTTCAATGGCAAAAATCAATGAATATTGTAAATGCACAAACAGTAATATCTCCACATTGCACGGTGCAATTCTGAAATTTTTTGCTTTTTCCTGCTAATCCTAGCATGATAAAGAAGATTCAAAGAGAGTGAGATGCCAGCTCCTTTCATTCAGTCAGTAGCTTCAAACATTTCTGGACGTTTTTCAATGGCAAAAATCAATGAATATTGTAAATGCACAAACAGTAATATCTCCACATTGCAAGGTGCAATTCTGAAATTTTTAGCTTTTTCCTGTTAATCCTAGCATGATAAAGAAGATTCAAAGAGAGTGAGATGCCAGCTCCTTTCATTCAGTCAGTAGCTTCAAACATTTCTGGTATATGAAAAACATGTTTTTCAATGGCAAAAATCAATGAATATTGTAAATGCACAAACAGTAATATCTCCACATTGCACGGTGCAATTCTGAAATTTTTAGCTTTTTCCTGCTAATCCTAGCATGATAAAGAAGATTCAAAGAGAGTGAGATGCCAGCTCCTTTCATTCAGTCAGTAGCTTCAAACATTTCTGGACGTTTTTCAATGGCAAAAATCAATGAATATTGTAAATGCACAAACAGTAATATCTCCACATTGCACGGTGCAATTCTGAAATTTTTAGCTTTTTCCTGTTAATCCTAGCATGATAAAGAAGATTCAAAGAGAGTGAGATGCCAGCTCCTTTCATTCAGTCAGTAGCTTCAAACATTTCTGGTATATGAAAAACATGTTTTTCAATGGCAAAAATCAATGAATATTGTAAATGCACAAACGGTAATATCTCCACATTGCACGGTGCAATTCTGAAATTTTTAGCTTTTTCCTGCTAATCCTAGCATGATAAAGAAGATTCAAAGAGAGTGAGATGCCAGCTCCTTTCATTCAGTCAGTAGCTTCAAACATTTCTGGTATATGAAAAACATGTTTTTCAATGGCAAAAATCAATGAATATTGTAAATGCACAAACAGTAATATCTCCACATTGCACGGTGCAATTCTGAAATTTTTAGCTTTTTCCTGCTAATCCTAGCATGATAAAGAAGATTCAAAGAGAGTGAGATGCCAGCTCCTTTCATTCAGTCAGTAGCTTCAAACATTTCTGGTATATGAAAAACATGTTTTTCAATGGCAAAAATCAATGAATATTGTAAATGCACAAACAGTAATATCTCCACATTGCACGGTGCAATTCTGAAATTTTTAGCTTTTTCCTGTTAATCCTAGCATGATAAAGAAGATTCAAAGAGAGTGAGATGCCAGCTCCTTTCATTCAGTCAGTAGCTTCAAACATTTCTGAACGTTTTTCAATGGCAAAAATCAATGAATATTGTAAATGCACAAACAGTAATATCTCCACATTGCACGGTGCAATTCTGAAATTTTTCTTTTTCCTGTTAATCCTAGCATGATAAAGAAGATTCAAAGAGAGTGAGATGCCAGCTCCTTTCATTCAGTCAGTAGCTTCAAACATTTCTGGACGTTTTTCAATGGCAAAAATCAATGAATATTGTAAATGCACAAACAGTAATATCTCCACATTGCACGGTGCAATTCTGAAATTTTTAGCTTTTTCCTGCTAATCCTAGCATGATAAAGAAGATTCAAAGAGAGTGAGATGCCAGCTCCTTTCATTCAGTCAGTAGCTTCAAACATTTCTGGTATATGAAAAACATGTTTTTCAATGGCAAAAATCAATGAATATTGTAAATGCACAAACAGTAATATCTCCACATTGCAAGGTGCAATTCTGAAATTTTTAGCTTTTTCCTGCTAATCCTAGCATGATAAAGAAGATTCAAAGAGAGTGAGATGCCAGCTCCTTTCATTCAGTCAGTAGCTTCAAACATTTCTGGTATATGAAAAACATGTTTTTCAATGGCAAAAATCAATGAATATTGTAAATGCACAAACAGTAATATCTCCACATTGCACGGTGCAATTCTGAAATTTTTAGCTTTTTCCTGTTAATCCTAGCATGATAAAGAAGATTCAAAGAGAGTGAGATGCCAGCTCCTTTCATTCAGTCAGTAGCTTCAAACATTTCTGGTATATGAAAAACATGTTTTTCAATGGCAAAAATCAATGAATATTGTAAATGCACAAACAGTAATATCTCCACATTGCACGGTGCAATTCTGAAATTTTTAGCTTTTTCCTGTTAATCCTAGCATGATAAAGAAGATTCAAAGAGAGTGAGATGCCAGCTCCTTTCATTCAGTCAGTAGCTTCAAACATTTCTGGTATATGAAAAACATGTTTTTCAATGGCAAAAATCAATGAATATTGTAAATGCACAAACAGTAATATCTCCACATTGCACGGTGCAATTCTGAAATTTTTTGATTTTTCCTGCTAATCCTAGCATGATAAAGAAGATTCAAAGAGAGTGAGATGCCAGCTCCTTTCATTCAGTCAGTAGCTCCAAACATTTCTGGACGTTTTTCAATGGCAAAAATCAATGAATATTGTAAATGCACAAACAGTAATATCTCCACATTGCACGGTGCAATTCTGAAATTTTTAGCTTTTTCCTGCTAATCCTAGCATGATAAAGAAGATTCAAAGAGAGTGAGATGCCAGCTCCTTTCATTCAGTCAGTAGCTTCAAACATTTCTGGTATATGAAAAACATGTTTTTCAATGGCAAAAATCAATGAATATTGTAAATGCACAAACAGTAATATCTCCACATTGCAAGGTGCAATTCTGAAATTTTTAGCTTTTTCCTGCTAATCCTAGCATGATAAAGAAGATTCAAAGAGAGTGAGATGCCAGCTCCTTTCATTCAGTCAGTAGCTTCAAACATTTCTGGACGTTTTTCAATGGCAAAAATCAATGAATATTGTAAATGCACAAACAGTAATATCTCCACATTGCACGGTGCAATTCTGAAATTTTTAGCTTTTTCCTGCTAATCCTAGCATGATAAAGAAGATTCAAAGAGAGTGAGATGCCAGCTCCTTTCATTCAGTCAGTAGCTTCAAACATTTCTAGTATATGAAAAACATGTTTTTCAATGGCAAAAATCAATGAATATTGTAAATGCACAAACAGTAATATCTCCACATTGCAAGGTGCAATTCTGAAATTTTTTGCTTTTTCCTGCTAATCCTAGCATGATAAAGAAGATTCAAAGAGAGTGAGATGCCAGCTCCTTTCATTCAGTCAGTAGCTTCAAACATTTCTGGACGTTTTTCAATGGCAAAAATCAATGAATATTGTAAATGCACAAACAGTAATATCTCCACATTGCACAGTGCAATTCTGAAATTTTTTGCTTTTTCCTGCTAATCCTAGCATGATAAAGAAGATTCAAAGAGAGTGAGATGCCAGCTCCTTTCATTCAGTCAGTAGCTTCAAACATTTCTGGACGTTTTTCAATGGCAAAAATCAATGAATATTGTAAATGCACAAACAGTAATATCTCCACATTGCAAGGTGCAATTCTGAAATTTTTAGCTTTTTCCTGTTAATCCTAGCATGATAAAGAAGATTCAAAGAGAGTGAGATGCCAGCTCCTTTCATTCAGTCAGTAGCTTCAAACATTTCTGGTATATGAAAAACATGTTTTTCAATGGCAAAAATCAATGAATATTGTAAATGCACAAACAGTAATATCTCCACATTGCACGGTGCAATTCTGAAATTTTTAGCTTTTTCCTGCTAATCCTAGCATGATAAAGAAGATTCAAAGAGAGTGAGATGCCAGCTCCTTTCATTCAGTCAGTAGCTTCAAACATTTCTGGACGTTTTTCAATGGCAAAAATCAATGAATATTGTAAATGCACAAACAGTAATATCTCCACATTGCACGGTGCAATTCTGAAATTTTTAGCTTTTTCCTGTTAATCCTAGCATGATAAAGAAGATTCAAAGAGAGTGAGATGCCAGCTCCTTTCATTCAGTCAGTAGCTTCAAACATTTCTGGTATATGAAAAACATGTTTTTCAATGGCAAAAATCAATGAATATTGTAAATGCACAAACAGTAATATCTCCACATTGCACGGTGCAATTCTGAAATTTTTAGCTTTTTCCTGCTAATCCTAGCATGATAAAGAAGATTCAAAGAGAGTGAGATGCCAGCTCCTTTCATTCAGTCAGTAGCTTCAAACATTTCTGGTATATGAAAAACATGTTTTTCAATGGCAAAAATCAATGAATATTGTAAATGCACAAACAGTAATATCTCCACATTGCACGGTGCAATTCTGAAATTTTTAGCTTTTTCCTGCTAATCCTAGCATGATAAAGAAGATTCAAAGAGAGTGAGATGCCAGCTCCTTTCATTCAGTCAGTAGCTTCAAACATTTCTGGTATATGAAAAACATGTTTTTCAATGGCAAAAATCAATGAATATTGTAAATGCACAAACAGTAATATCTCCACATTGCACGGTGCAATTCTGAAATTTTTAGCTTTTTCCTGTTAATCCTAGCATGATAAAGAAGATTCAAAGAGAGTGAGATGCCAGCTCCTTTCATTCAGTCAGTAGCTTCAAACATTTCTGAACGTTTTTCAATGGCAAAAATCAATGAATATTGTAAATGCACAAACAGTAATATCTCCACATTGCACGGTGCAATTCTGAAATTTTTTGCTTTTTCCTGTTAATCCTAGCATGATAAAGAAGATTCAAAGAGAGTGAGATGCCAGCTCCTTTCATTCAGTCAGTAGCTTCAAACATTTCTGGTATATGAAAAACATGTTTTTCAATGGCAAAAATCAATGAATATTGTAAATGCACAAACAGTAATATCTCCACATTGCACGGTGCAATTCTGAAATTTTTAGCTTTTTCCTGTTAATCCTAGCATGATAAAGAAGATTCAAAGAGAGTGAGATGCCAGCTCCTTTCATTCAGTCAGTAGCTTCAAACATTTCTGGTATATGAAAAACATGTTTTTCAATGGCAAAAATCAATGAATATTGTAAATGCACAAACAGTAATATCTCCACATTGCAAGGTGCAATTCTGAAATTTTTTGCTTTTTCCTGTTAATCCTAGCATGATAAAGAAGATTCAAAGAGTGAGATGCCAGCTCCTTTCATTCAGTCAGTAGCTTCAAACATTTCTGGTATATGAAAAACATGTTTTTCAATGGCAAAAATCAATGAATATTGTAAATGCACAAACAGTAATATCTCCACATTGCACGGTGCAATTCTGAAATTTTTAGCTTTTTCCTGCTAATCCTAGCATGATAAAGAAGATTCAAAGAGAGTGAGATGCCAGCTCCTTTCATTCAGTCAGTAGCTTCAAACATTTCTGGACGTTTTTCAATGGCAAAAATCAATGAATATTGTAAATGCACAAACAGTAATATCTCCACATTGCAAGGTGCAATTCTGAAATTTTTTGCTTTTTCCTGTTAATCCTAGCATGATAAAGAAGATTCAAAGAGAGTGAGATGCCAGCTCCTTTCATTCAGTCAGTAGCTTCAAACATTTCTGGTATATGAAAAACATGTTTTTCAATGGCAAAAATCAATGAATATTGTAAATGCACAAACAGTAATATCTCCACATTGCAAGGTGCAATTCTGAAATTTTTTGCTTTTTCCTGCTAATCCTAGCATGATAAAGAAGATTCAAAGAGAGTGAGATGCCAGCTCCTTTCATTCAGTCAGTAGCTTCAAACATTTCTGGACGTTTTTCAATGGCAAAAATCAATGAATATTGTAAATGCACAAACAGTAATATCTCCACATTGCAAGGTGCAATTCTGAAATTTTTAGCTTTTTCCTGTTAATCCTAGCATGATAAAGAAGATTCAAAGAGAGTGAGATGCCAGCTC
>NW_027371934.1:0-20581 GCF_046119375.1 Phyllobates terribilis
CAAACTTACTGTTTGTGCATTTACAATATTCATTGATTTTGCCATTGAAAAACATCATGTTATTCATATACCAGAAATGTTTGAAGCTACTGACAATTACTGTTGTGCATTACAATATTCATTGATTTTTGCCATTGAAAAACATCATGTATTCATATACCAGAAATGTTTGCAGCTACTGACTGAATGAAAAAGAGCTGGCATCTCACTCTCTTTGAATCTTCTTTATCATGCTAAGAGGAGCAGGAAAAAGCAAAAAATTTCAGAATTGCACCTTGCAATGTGGAGAAATTACTGTTTGTGCATTTACAATATTCATTGATTTTTGCCATTGAAAAACGTCCAGAAATGTTTGAAGCTACTGACTGAATGAAAGGAGCTGGCATCTCACTCTCTTTGAATATTCTTTATCATGCTAAGAGGAGCAGGAAAAAGCAAAAAAATTTCAGAATTGCACCTTGCAATGCGGAGAAATTACTGTTTGTGCATTTACAATATTCATTGATTTTTGCCATTGAAAAACATCATGTTATTCATATACCAGAAATGTTTGAAGCTACTGACTGAATGAAAAGAGCTGGCATCTCACTCTCTTTGAATCTTCTTTATCATGCTAAGAGGAGCAGGAAAAAGCAAAAAATTTCAGAATTGCACCTTGCAATGTGGAGAAATTACTGTTTGTGCATTTACAATATTCATTGATTTTTGCCATTGAAAAACGTCCAGAAATGTTTGAAGCTACTGACTGAATGAAAGGAGCTGGCATCTCACTCTCTTTGAATCTTCTTTATCAGGCTAAGAGGAGCAGGAAAAAGCAAAAAATTTCAGAATTGCACCTTGCAATGCGGAGAAATTACTGTTTGTGCATTTACAATATTCATTGATTTTTGCCATTGAAAAACATCATGTTATTCATATACCAGAAATGTTTGAAGCTACTGACTGAATGAAAAGAGCTGGCATTTCACTCTCTTTGAATCTTCTTTATCATGCTAAGAGGAGCAGGAAAAAGCAAAAAAATTCAGAATTGCACCTTGCAATGTGGAGAAATTACTGTTTGTGCATTTACAATATTCATTGATTTTTGCCATTGAAAAACGTCCAGAAATATTTAAAGCTACTGACTGAATGAAAGGAGCTGGCATCTCACTCTCTTTGAATCTTCTTTATCATGCTAAGAGGAGCAGGAAAAAGCAAAAAATTTCAGAATTGCACCTTGCAATGCGGAGAAATTACTGTTTGTGCATTTACAATATTCATTTATTTTTGCCATTGAAAAACATCATGTTATTCATATACCAGAAATGTTTGAAGCTACTGACTGAATGAAAAGAGCTGGCATCTCACTCTCTTTGAATCTTCTTTATCATGCTAAGAGGAGCAGGAAAAATCAAAAAATTTCAGAATTGCACCTTGCAATGTGGAGAAATTACTGTTTGTGCATTTACAATATTCATTGATTTTTGCCATTGAAAAATGTCCAGAAATGTTTGAAGCTACTGACTGAATGAAAGGAGCTGGCATTTCACTCTCTTTGAATCTTCTTTATCATGCTAAGAGGAGCAGGAAAAAGCAAACAATTTCAGAATTGCACCTTGCAATGCGGAGAAATTACTGTTTGTGCATTTACAATATTCATTGATTTTTGCCATTGAAAAACATCATGTTATTCATATACCAGAAATGTTTGAAGCTACTGACTGAATGAAAAGAGCTGGCATCTCACTCTCTTTGAATCTTCTTTATCATGCTAAGAGGAGCAGGAAAAAGCAAAACATTTCAGAATTGCACCTTGCAATGCAGATAAATTACTGTTTGTGCATTTACAATATTCATTGATTTTTGCCATTGAAAAACATCATGTTATACAGATACCAGAAATGTTTGAAGCTACTGACTGAATGAAAAGAGCTGGCATCTCACTCTCTTTGAATCTTTTTTATCATGCTAAGAGGAGCAGGAAAAAGCAAAAAATTTCAGAATTGCACCTTGCAATGCGGAGAAATTACTGTTTGTGCATTAACAATATTCATTGATTTTTGCCATTGAAAAACATCATGTTATTCATTTACCAGAAATGTTTGAAGCTACTGACTGAATGAAAAGAGCTGGCATCTCACTCTCTTTGAATGTTCTTTATCATGCTAAGAGGAGCAGGAAAAAGCAAAAAATTTCAGAATTGCACCTTGCAATGTGGAGAAATTACTATTTGTGCATTTACAATATTCATTGATTTTTGCCATTGAAAAACGTCCAGAAATGTTTGAAGCTACTGACTGAATGAAAGGAGCTGGCATCTCACTCTCTTTCAATCTTCTTTATCATGCTAAGAGGAGCAGGAAAAAGCAAAAAATTTCAGAATTGCACCTTGCAATGCGGAGAAATTACTGTTTGTGCATTTACAATATTCATTGATTTTTGCCATTGAAAAACATCATGTTATTCATATACCAGAAATGTTTGAATCTACTGACTGAATGAAAAGAGCTGGCATCTCACTCTCTTTGAATCTTCTTTATCATGCTAAGAGGAGCAGAAAAAGCAAAAAATTTCAGAATTGCACCTTGCAATGTGGAGAAATTACTGTTTGTGCATTTACAATATTCATTGATTTTTGCCATTGAAAAACGTCCAGAAATGTTTGAAGCTACTGACTGAATGAAAGGATCTGGCATCTCACTCTCTTTGAATCTTCTTTATCATGCTAAGAGGAGCAGGAAAAAGCAAAAAATTTCAGAATTGCACCTTGCAATGCGGAGAAATTACTGTTTGTGCATTTACAATATTCATTGATTTTTGCCTTTGAAAAACATCATGTTATTCATATACCAGAAATGTTTGAAGTTACTGACTGAATGAAAAGAGCTGGCATCTCACTCTCTTTGAATCTTCTTTATCATGCTAAGAGGAGCAGGAAAAAGCAAAAAATTTCAGAATTGCACCTTGCAATGTGGAGAAATTACTGTTTGTGCATTTACAATATTCATTGATTTTTGCCTTTGAAAAACATCATGTTATTCATATACCAGAAATGTTTGAAGCTACTGACTGAATGAAAGGAGCTGGCATCTCACTCTCTTTGAATCTTCTTTATCATGCTAAGAGGAGCAGGAAAAAGCAAAAAATTTCAGAATTGCACCTTGCAATGCGGAGAAATTACTGTTTGTGCATTTACAATATTCATTGATTTTTGCCATTGAAAAACATCATGTTATTCATATACCAGAAATGTTTGAAGCTACTGACTGAATGAAAAGAGCTGGCATCTCACTCTCTTTGAATCTTCTTTATCATGCTAAGAGGAGCAGGAAAAAGCAAAAAATTTCAGACTTGCACCTTGCAATGTGGAGAAATTACTGTTTGTGCATTTACAATATTCATTGATTTTTGCCATTGAAAAACGTCCAGAAATGTTTGAAGCTACTGACTGAATGAAAGGAGCTGGCATCTCACTCTCTTTGAATCTTCTTTATCATGCTAAGAGGAGCAGGAAAAAGCAAAAAATTTCAGAATTGCACCTTGCAATGCGGAGAAATTACTGTTTGTGCATTTACAATATTCATTGATTTTTGCCATTGAAAAACATCATGTTATTCATATACCAGAAATGTTTGAAGCTACTGACTGAATGAAAAGAGCTGGCATCTCACTCTCTTTGAATCTTCTTTATCATGCTAAGAGGAGCAGGAAAAAGCAAAAAATTTCAGAATTGCACCTTGCAATGCGGAGAAATTACTGTTTGTGCATTTACAATATTCATTGATTTTTGCCATTGAAAAACATCAGGTTATTCATATACCAGAAATGTTTGAAGCTACTGACTGAATGAAAAGAGCTGGCATCTCACTCTCTTTGAATCTTCTTTATCATGCTAAGAGGAGCAGGAAAAAGCAAAAAATTTCAGAATTGCACCTTGCAATGTGAAGAAATTACTGTTTGTGCATTTACAATATTCATTGATTTTTGCCATTGAAAAACGTCCAGAAATGTTTAAAGCTACTGACTGAATGAAAGGAGCTGGCATCTCACTCTCTTTGAATCTTCTTTATCATGCTAAGAGGAGCAGGAAAAAGCAAAAAATTTCAGAATTGCACCTTGCAATGCGGAGAAATTACTGTTTGTGCATTTACAATATTCATTGATTTTTGGCATTGAAAAACATCATGTTATTCATATACCAGAAATGTTTGAAGCTACTGACTGAATGAAAAGAGCTGGCATCTCACTCTCTTTGAATCTTCTTTATCATGCTAAGAGGAGCAGGAAAAAGCAAAAAATTTCAGAATTGCACCTTGCAATGTGGAGAAATTACTGTTTGTGCATTTACAATATTCATTGATTTTTGCCATTGAAAAACGTCCAGAAATGTTTGAAGCTACTGACTGAATGAAAGGAGCTGGCATCTCACTCTCTTTGAATCTTTTTTATCATGCTAAGAGGAGCAGGAAAAAGCAAAAAATTTCAGAATTGCACCTTGCAATGCGGAGAAATTACTGTTTGTGCATTAACAATATTCATTGATTTTTGCCATTGAAAAACATCATGTTATTCATTTACCAGAAATGTTTGAAGCTACTGACTGAATGAAAAGAGCTGGCATCTCACTCTCTTTGAATGTTCTTTATCATGCTAAGAGGAGCAGGAAAAAGCAAAAAATTTCAGAATTGCACCTTGCAATGTGGAGAAATTACTGTTTGTGCATTTACAATATTTATTGATTTTTGCCATTGAAAAACGTCCAGAAATGTTTGAAGCTACTGACTGAATGAAAGGAGATGGCATCTCACTCTCTTTGAATCTTCTTTATCATGCTAAGAGGAGCAGGAAAAAGCAAAAAATTTCAGAATTGCACCTTGCAATGCGGAGAAATTACTGTTTGTGCATTTACAATATTCATTGATTTTTGCCATTGAAAAACATCATGTTATTCATATACCAGAAATGTTTGAAGCTACTGACTGAATGAAAAGAGCTGGCATCTCACTCTCTTTGAATCTTCTTTATCATGCTAAGAGTAGCAGGAAAAAGCAAAAAATTTCAGAATTGCACCTTGCAATGCGGAGAAATTACTGTTTGTGCATTTACAATATTCATTGATTTTTGCCATTGAAAAACATCATGTTATTCATATACCAGAAATGTTTGAAGCTACTGACTGAATGAAAAGAGCTGGCATCTCACTCTCTTTGAATCTTCTTTATCATGCTAAGAGGAGCAGGAAAAAGCTAAAAATTTCAGAATTGCACCTTGCAATGTGAAGAAATTACTGTTTGTGCATTTACAATATTCATTGATTTTTGAAATTGAAAAACGTCCAGAAATGTTTAAAGCTACTGACTGAATGAAAGGAGCTGGCATCTCACTCTCTTTGAATCTTCTTTATCATGCTAAGAGGAGCAGGAAAAAGCAAAAAATTTCAGAATTGCACCTTGCAATGCGGAGAAATTACTGTTTGTGCATTTACAATATTCATTGATTTTTGGCATTGAAAAACATCATGTTATTCATATACCAGAAATGTTTGAAGCTACTGACTGAATGAAAAGAGCTGGCATCTCACTCTCTTTGAATCTTCTTTATCATGCTAAGAGGAGCAGGAAAAAGCAAAAAATTTCAGAATTGCACCTTGCAATGTGGAGAAATTACTGTTTGTGCATTTACAATATTCATTGATTTTTGCCATTGAAAAACGTCCAGAAATGTTTGAAGCTACTGACTGAATGAAAGGAGCTGGCATCTCACTCTCTTTGAATCTTTTTTATCATGCTAAGAGGAGCAGGAAAAAGCAAAAAATTTCAGAATTGCACCTTGCAATGCGGAGAAATTACTGTTTGTGCATTAACAATATTCATTGATTTTTGCCATTGAAAAACATCATGTTATTCATTTACCAGAAATGTTTGAAGCTACTGACTGAATGAAAAGAGCTGGCATCTCACTCTCTTTGAATGTTCTTTATCATGCTAAGAGGAGCAGGAAAAAGCAAAAAATTTCAGAATTGCACCTTGCAATGTGGAGAAATTACTGTTTGTGCATTTTCAATATTTATTGATTTTTGCCATTGAAAAACGTCCAGAAATGTTTGAAGCTACTGACTGAATGAAAGGAGATGGCATCTCACTCTCTTTGAATCTTCTTTATCATGCTAAGAGGAGCAGGAAAAAGCAAAAAATTTCAGAATTGCACCTTGCCATGCGGAGAAATTACTGTTTGTGCATTTACAATATTCATTGATTTTTGCCATTGAAATCATCATGTTATTCATATACCGGAAATGTTTGAAGCTACTGACTGAATGAAAAGAGCTGGCATCTCACTCTCTTTGAATCTTCTTTATCATGCTAAGAGGAGCAGGAAAAAGCAAAAAATTTCAGAATTGCACCTTGCAATGTGGAGAAATTACTGTTTGTGCATTTACAATATTCATTGATTTTTGCCATTGAAAAACGTCCAGAAATGTTTGAAGCTACTGACTGAATGAAAGGAGCTGGCATCTCACTCTCTTTGAATCTTCTTTATCATGCTAAGAGGAGCAGGAAAAAGCAAAAAATTTCAGAATTGCACCTTGCAATGCGGAGAAATTACTGTTTGTGCATTTACAATATTCATTGATTTTTGCCTTTGAAAAACATCATGTTATTCATATACCAGAAATGTTTGAAGCTACTGACTGAATGAAAAGAGCTGGCATCTCACTCTCTTTGAATCTTCTTTATCATGCTAAGAGGAGCAGGAAAAAGCAAAAAATTTCAGAATTGCACCTTGCAATGTGGAGAAATTACTGTTTGTGCATTTACAATATTCATTGATTTTTGCCATTGAAAAACATCCAGAAATGTTTGAAGCTACTGACTGAATGAAAGGAGCTGGCATCTCACTCTCTTTGAATCTTCTTTATCATGCTAAGAGGAGCAGGAAAAAGCAAAAAATTTCAGAATTGCACCTTGCAATGCGGAGAAATTACTGTTTGTGCATTTACAATATTCATTGATTTTTGCCATTGAAAAACATCATGTTATTCATATACCAGAAATGTTTGAAGCTACTGACTGAATGAAAAGAGCTGGCATCTCACTCTCTTTGAATCTTCTTTATCATGCTAAGAGGAGCAGGAAAAAGCAAAAAATTTCAGACTTGCACCTTGCAATGTGGAGAAATTACTGTTTGTGCATTTACAATATTCATTGATTTTTGCCATTGAAAAACGTCCAGAAATGTTTGAAGCTACTGACTGAATGAAAGGAGCTGGCATCTCACTCTCTTTGAATCTTCTTTATCATGCTAAGAGGAGCAGGAAAAAGCAAAAAATTTCAGAATTGCACCTTGCAATGCGGAGAAATTACTGTTTGTGCATTTACAATATTCATTGATTTTTGCCATTGAAAAACATCATGTTATTCATATACCAGAAATGTTTGAAGCTACTGACTGAATGAAAAGAGCTGGCATCTCACTCTCTTTGAATCTTCTTTATCATGCTAAGAGGAGCAGGAAAAAGCAAAAAATTTCAGAATTGCACCTTGCAATGTGGAGAAATTACTGTTTGTGCATTTACAATATTCATTGATTTTTGCCATTGAAAAACGTCCAGAAATGTTTGAAGCTACTGACTGAATGAAAGGAGCTGGCATCTCACTCTCTTTGAATCTTCTTTATCATGCTAAGAGGAGCAGGAAAAAGCAAACAATTTCAGAATTGCACCTTGCAATGCGGAGAAATTACTGTTTGTGCATTTACAATATTCATTGATTTTTGCCATTGAAAAACATCATGTTATTCATATACCAGAAATGTTTGAAGCTACTGACTGAATGAAAAGAGCTGGCATCTCACTCTCTTTGAATCTTCTTTATCATGCTAAGAGGAGCAGGAAAAAGCAAAAAATTTCAGAATTGCACCTTGCAATGCAGAGAAATTACTGTTTGTGCATTTACAATATTCATTGATTTTTGCCATTGAAAAACATCATGTTATTCATATACCAGAAATGTTTGAAGCTACTGACTGAATGAAAAGAGCTGGCATCTCAATCTCTTTGAATCTTCTTTATCATGCTAAGAGGAGCAGGAAAAAGCAAAAAATTTCAGAATTGCACCTTGCAATGGGGAGAAATTACTGTTTGTGCATTTACAATATTCATTGATTTTTGCCATTGAAAAATGTCCAGAAATGTTTGAAGCTACTGACTGAATGAAAGGAGCTGGCATCTCACTCTCTTTGAATCTTCTTTATCATGCTAAGAGGAGCAGGAAAAAGCAAACAATTTCAGAATTGCACCTTGCAATGTGGAGAAATTACTGTTTGTGCATTTACAATATTCATTGATTTTTGCCATTGAAAAACATCATGTTATTCATATACCAGAAATGTTTGAAGCTACTGACTGAATGAAAAGAGCTGTCATCTCACTCTCTTTGAATCTTCTTAATCATGATAAGAGGAGCAGGAAAAAGCAAAACATTTCAGAATTGCACCTTGCAATGTGGAGAAATTACTGTTTGTGCATTTACAATATTCATTGATTTTTGCCATTGAAAAACGTCCAGAAATGTTTGAAGCTACTGACTGAATGAAAGGAGCTGGCATCTCACTCTCTTTGAATCTTCTTTATCATGCTAAGAGGAGCAGGAAAAAGCAAAAAATTTCAGAATTGCACCTAGCAATGCGGAGAAATTACTGTTTGTGCATTTACAATATTCATTGATTTTGCCATTGAAAAACATCATGTTATTCATATACCAGAAATGTTTGAAGCTACTGACTGAATGAAAAGAGCTGGCATCTCACTCTCTTTGCATCTTCTTTATCATGCTAGGAGGAGCAGGAAAAAGCAAAAAATTTCAGAATTGCACCTTGCAATGCGGAGAAATTACTGTTGTGCATTTACAATATTCATTGATTTTTGCCATTGAAAAACATCATGTTATTCATATACCAGAAATGTTTGAAGCTACTGACTGAATGAAAGTAGCTGGCATCTCACTCTCTTTGAATCTTCTTTATCATGCTAAGAGGAGCAGGAAAAAGCAAAAAATTTCAGAATTGCACCTTGCAATGCGGAGAAATTACTGTTTGTGCATTTACAATATTCATTGATTTTTGCCATTGAAAAACATCATGTTATTCATATACCAGAATTGTTTGATGCTACTGTCTGAATGAAAAGAGCTGGCATCTCACTCTCTTTGAATCTTCTTTATCGTGCTAAGAGGAGCAGGAAAAAGCAAAAAATTTCAGAATTGCTCCTTGCAATGTGGAGAAATTACTGTTTGTGCATTTACAATATTCATTGATTTTTGCCATTGAAAAACGTCCAGAAATGTTTGAAGCTACTGACTGAATGAAAGGAGCTGGCATCTCACTCTCTTTGAATCTTCTTTATCATGCTAAGAGGAGCAGGAAAAAGCAAACAATTTCAGAATTGCACCTTGCAATGCGGAGAAATTACTGTTTGTGCATTTACAATATTCATTGATTTTTGCCATTGAAAAACATCATGTTATTCATATACCAGAAATGTTTGAAGCTACTGACTGAATGAAAAGAGCTGGCATCTCACTCTCTTTGAATCTTCTTAATCATGATAAGAGGAGCAGGAAAAAGCAAAACATTTCAGAATTGCACCTTGCAATGTGGAGAAATTACTGTTTGTGCATTTACAATATTCATTGATTTTTGCCATTGAAAAACGTCCAGAAATGTTTGAAGCTACTGACTGAATGAAAAGAGCTGGCATCTCACTCTCTTTGTATCTTCTTTATCATGCTAAGAGGAGCAGGAAAAAGCAAAAATTTCAGAATTGCACCTTGCAATGCGGAGAAATTACTGTTGTGCATTTACAATATTCATTGATTTTTGCCATTGAAAAACATCATGTTATTCATATACCAGAAATGTTTGAAGCTACTGACTGAATGAAAGGAGCTGGCATCTCACTCTCTTTGAATCTTTTTTATCATGCTAAGAGGAGCAGGAAAAAGCAAAAAATTTCAGAATTGCACCTTGCAATGCGGAGAAATTACTTTTTGTGCATTAACAATATTCATTGATTTTTGCCATTGAAAAACATCATGTTATTCATATACCAGAAATGTTTGAAGCTACTGACTGAATGAAAAGAGCTGGCATCTCACTCTCTTTGAATGTTCTTTATCATGCTAAGAGGAGCAGGAAAAAGCAAAAAATTTCAGAATTGCACCTTGCAATGTGGAGAAATTACTGTTTGTGCATTTACAATATTTATTGATTTTTGCCATTGAAAAACGTCCAGAAATGTTTGAAGCTACTGACTGAATGAAAGGAGATGGCATCTCACTCTCTTTGAATCTTCTTTATCATGCTAAGATGAGCAGGAAAAAGCAAAAAATTTCAGAATTGCACCTTGCCATGCGGAGAAATTACTGTTTGTGAATTTACAATATTCATTGATTTTTGCCATTGAAAAACATCATGTTATTCATATACCAGAAATGTTTGAAGCTACTGACTGAATGAAAAGAGCTGGCATCTCACTCTCTTTGAATCTTCTTTATCATGCTAAGAGGAGCAGGAAAAAGCAAAAAATTTCAGAATTGCACCTTGCAATGTGGAGAAATTACTGTTTGTGCATTTACAATATTCATTGATTTTTGCCATTGAAAAACGTCCAGAAATGTTTGAAGCTACTGACTGAATGAAAGGAGCTGGCATCTCACTCTCTTTCAATCTTCTTTATCATGCTAAGAGGAGCAGGAAAAAGCAAAAAATTTCAGAATTGCACCTTGCAATGCGGAGAAATTACTGTTTGTGCATTTACAATATTCATTGATTTTTGCCATTGAAAAACATCATGTTATTCATATACCAGAAATGTTTGAATCTACTGACTGAATGAAAAGAGCTGGCATCTCACTCTCTTTGAATCTTCTTTATCATGCTAAGAGGAGCAGGAAAAAGCAAAAAATTTCAGAATTGCACCTTGCAATGTGGAGAAATTACTGTTTGTGCATTTACAATATTCATTGATTTTTGCCATTGAAAAACGTCCAGAAATGTTTGAAGCTACTGACTGAATGAAAGGAGCTGGCATCTCACTCTCTTTGAATCTTCTTTATCATGCTAAGAGGAGCAGGAAAAAGCAAAAAATTTCAGAATTGCACCTTGCAATGCGGAGAAATTACTGTTTGTGCATTTACAATATTCATTGATTTTTGCCTTTGAAAAACATCATGTTATTCATATACCAGAAATGTTTGAAGCTACTGACTGAATGAAAAGAGCTGGCATCTCACTCTCTTTGAATCTTCTTTATCATGCTAAGAGGAGCAGGAAAAAGCAAAAAATTTCAGAATTGCACCTTGCAATGTGGAGAAATTACTGTTTGTGCATTTACAATATTCATTGATTTTTGCCATTGAAAAACATCCAGAAATGTTTGAAGCTACTGACTGAATGAAAGGAGCTGGCATCTCACTCTCTTTGAATCTTCTTTATCATGCTAAGAGGAGCAGGAAAAAGCAAAAAATTTCAGAATTGCACCTTGCAATACGGAGAAATTACTGTTTGTGCATTTACAATATTCATAGATTTTTGCCATTGAAAAACATCATGTTATTCATATACCAGAAATGTTTGAAGCTACTGACTGAATGAAAAGAGCTGGCATCTCACTCTCTTTGAATCTTCTTTATCATGCTAAGAGGAGCAGGAAAAAGCAAAAAATTTCAGACTTGCACCTTGCAATGTGGAGAAATTACTGTTTGTGCATTTACAATATTCATTGATTTTTGCCATTGAAAAACGTCCAGAAATGTTTGAAGCTACTGACTGAATGAAAGGAGCTGGCATCTCACTCTCTTTGAAACTTCTTTATCATGCTAAGAGGAGCAGGAAAAAGCAAAAAATTTCAGAATTGCACCTTGCAATGCGGAGAAATTACTGTTTGTGCATTTACAATATTCATTGATTTTTGTCATTGAAAAACATCATGTTATTCATATACCAGAAATGTTTGAAGCTACTGACTGAATGAAAAGAGCTGGCATCTCACTCTCTTTGAATCTTCTTTATCATGCTAAGAGGAGCAGGAAAAAGCAAAAAATTTCAGAATTGCACCTTGCAATGCGGAGAAATTACTGTTTGTGCATTTACAATATTCATTGATTTTTGCCATTGAAAAACATCATGTTATTCATATACAAGAAATGTTTGAAGCTACTGACTGAATGAAAAGAGCTGGCATCTCACTCTCTTTGAATCTTCTTTATCATGCTAAGAGGAGCAGGAAAAAGCAAAAAATTTCAGAATTGCACCTTGCAATGCGGAGAAATTACTGTTTGTGCATTTACAATATTCATTGATTTTTGCCATTGAAAAACATCATGTTATTCATATACCAGAAATGTTTGAAGCTACTGACTGAATGAAAAGAGCTGGCATCTCACTCTCTTTGAATCTTCTTTATAATGCTAAGAGGAGCAGGAAAAAGCAAAAAATTTCAGAATTGCACCTTGCAATGTGGAGAAATTACTGTTTGTGCATTTACAATATTCATTGATTTTTGCCATTGAAAAACGTCCAGAAATGTTTGAAGCTACTGACTGAAAGAAAGGAGCTGGCATCTCACTCTCTTTGAATCTTCTTTATCATGCTAAGAGGAGCAGGAAAAAGCAAAAAATTTCAGAATTGCACCTTGCAATGCGGAGAAATTACTGTTTGTGCATTTACAATATTCATTGATTTTTGCCATTGAAAAACATCATGTTATTCATATACCAGAAATGTTTGAAGCTACTGACTGAATGAAAAGAGCTGGCATCTCACTCTCTTTGAATCTTCTTTATCATGCTAAGAGGAGCAGGAAAAAGCAAAAAATTTCAGAATTGCACCTTGCAATGTGGAGAAATTACTGTTTGAGCATTTACAATATTCATTGATTTTTGCCATTGAAAAACGTCCAGAAATGTTTGAAGCTACTGACTGAATGAAAGGAGCTGGCATCTCACTCTCTTTGAATCTTCTTTATCATGCTAAGAGGAGCAGGAAAAAGCAAACAATTTCAGAATTGCACCTTGCAATGCGGAGAAATTACTGTTTGTGCATTTACAATATTCATTGATTTTTGCCATTGAAAAACATCATGTTATTCATATACCAGAAATGTTTGAAGCTACTGACTGAATGAAAAGAGCTGGCATCTCACTCTCTTTGAATCTTCTTTATCATGCTAAGAGGAGCAGGAAAAAGCAAAAAATTTCAGAATTGCACCTTGCAATGCAGAGAAATTACTGTTTGTGCATTTACAATATTCATTGATTTTTGCCATTGAAAAACATCATGTTATTCATATACCAGAAATGTTTGAAGCTACTGACTGAATGAAAAGAGCTGGCATCTCAATCTCTTTGAATCTTCTTTATCATGCTAAGAGGAGCAGGAAAAAGCAAAAAATTTCAGAATTGCACCTTGCAATGTGGAGAAATTACTGTTTGTGCATTTACAATATTCATTGATTTTTGCCATTGAAAAACGTCCAGAAATGTTTGAAGCTACTGACTGAATGAAAGTAGCTGGCATCTCACTCTCTTTGAATCTTCTTTATCATGCTAAGAGGAGCAGGAAAAAGCAAAAAATTTCAGAATTGCACCTTGCAATGCGGAGAAATTACTGTTTGTGCATTTACAATATTCATTGATTTTTGCCATTGAAAAACATCATGTTATTCATATACCAGAAATGTTTGAAGCTACTGACTGAATGAAAAGAGCTGGCATCTCACTCTCTTTGAATCTTCTTTATCATGCTAAGAGGAGCAGGAAAAAGCAAAAAATTTCAGAATTGCACCTTGCAATGTGGAGAAATTACTGTTTGTGCATTTACAATATTCATTGATTTTTGCCATTGAAAAACGTCCAGAAATGTTTGAAGCTACTGACTGAATGAAAGTAGCTGGCATCTCACTCTCTTTGAATCTTCTTTATCATGCTAAGAGGAGCAGGAAAAAGCAAAAAATTTCAGAATTGCACCTTGCAATGCGGAGAAATTACTGTTTGTGCATTTACAATATTCATTGATTTTTGCCATTGAAAAACATCATGTTATTCATATACCAGAAATGTTTGATGCTACTGTCTGAATGAAAAGAGCTGGCATCTCACTCTCTTTGAATCTTCTTTATCGTGCTAAGAGGAGCAGGAAAAAGCAAAAAATTTCAGAATTGCTCCTTGCAATGTGGAGAAACTACTGTTTGTGCATTTACAATATTCATTGATTTTTGCCATTGAAAAACGTCCAGAAATGTTTGAAGCTACTGACTGAATGAAAGGAGCTGGCATCTCAGTCTCTTTGAATCTTCTTTATCATGCTAAGAGGAGCAGGAAAAAGCAAACAATTTCAGAATTGCACCTTGCAATGCGGAGAAATTACTGTTTGTGCATTTACAATATTCATTGATTTTTGCCATTGAAAAACATCATGTTATTCATATACCAGAAATGTTTGAAGCTACTGACTGAATGAAAAGAGCTGGCATCTCACTCTCTTTGAATCTTCTTAATCATGATAAGAGGAGCAGGAAAAAGCAAAACATTTCAGAATTGCACCTTGCAATGTGGAGAAATTACTGTTTGTGCATTTACAATATTCATTGATTTTTGCCATTGAAAAACGTCCAGAAATGTTTGAAGCTACTGACTGAATGAAAGGAGCTGGCATCTCACTCTCTTTGAATCTTCTTTATCATGCTAAGAGGAGCAGGAAAAAGCAAAAAATTTCAGAATTGCACCTAGCAATGCGGAGAAATTACTGTTTGTGCATTTACAATATTCATTGATTTTGACATTGAAAAACATCATGTTATTCATATACCAGAAATGTTTGAAGCTACTGACTGAATGAAAAGAGCTGGCATCTCACTCTCTTTGAATCTTCTTTATCATGCTAAGAGGAGCAGGAAAAAGCAAAAAATTTCAGAATTGCACCTTGCAATGCGGAGAAATTATGTTTGTGCATTTACAATATTCATTGATTTTTGCCATTGAAAAACATCATGTTATTCATATACCAGAAATGTTTGAAGCTACTGACTGAATGAAAAGAGCTGGCATCTCACTCTCTTTGAATCTTCTTTATCATGCTAAGAGGAGCAGGAAAAAGCAAAAAATTTCAGAATTGCACCTTGCAATGTGGAGAAATTACTGTTTGTGCATTTACAATATTCATTGATTTTTGCCATTGAAAAACGTCCAGAAATGTTTGAAGCTACTGACTGAATGAAAGGAGCTGGCATCTCACTCTCTTTGAATCTTTTTTATCATGCTAAGAGGAGCAGGAAAAAGCAAAAAATTTCAGAATTGCACCTTGCAATGCGGAGAGATTACTGTTTGTGCATTTACAATATTCATTGATTTTTCCCATTGAAAAACATCATGTTATTCATATACCAGAAATGTTTGAAGCTACTGACTGAATGAAAAGAGCTGGCATCTCACTCTCTTTGAATGTTCTTTATCATGCTAAGAGGAGCAGGAAAAAGCAAAAAATTTCAGAATTGCACCTTGCAATGTGGAGAAATTACTGTTTGTGCATTTACAATATTCATTGATTTTTGCCACTGAAAAACGTCCAGAAATGTTTGAAGCTACTGACTGAATGAAAGGAGCTGGCATCTCACTCTCTTTGAATCTTCTTTATCATGCTAAGAGGAGCAGGAAAAAGCAAAAAATTTCAGAATTGCACCTTGCAATGCGGAGAAATTACTGTTTGTGCATTTACAAAATTCATTGATTTTTGCCATTGAAAAACATCATGTTATTCATATACCAGAAATGTTTGAAGCTACTGACTGAATGAAAAGAGCTGGCATCTCACTCTCTTTGAATCTTCTTTATCATGCTAAGAGGAGCAGGAAAAAGCAAAAAATTTCAGAATTGCACCTTGCAATGTGGAGAAATTACTGTTTGTGCATTTACAATATTCATTGATTTTTGCCATTGAAAAACGTCCAGAAATGTTTGAAGCTACTGACTGAATGAAAGGAGCTGGCATCTCACTCTCTTTGAATCTTCTTTATCATGCTAAGAGGAGCAGGAAAAAGCAAAAAATTTCAGAATTGCATCTTGCAATGCGGAGAAATTACTGTTTGTGCATTTACAATATTCATTGATTTTTGCCATTGAAAAACATCATGTTATTCCTATACCAGAAATGTTTGAATCTACTGACTGAATGAAAAGAGCTGGCATCTCACTCTCTTTGAATCTTCTTTATCATGCTAAGCGGAGCAGGAAAAAGCAAACAATTTCAGAATTGCACCTTGCAATGTGGAGAAATTACTGTTTGTGCATATACAATATTTATTGATTTTTGCCATTGAAAAACGTCCAGAAATGTTTGAAGCTACTGACTGAATGAAAGGAGCTGGCATCTCACTCTCTTTGAATCTTCTTTATCATGCTAAGAGGAGCAGGAAAAAGCAAAAAATTTCAGAATTGCACCTTGCAATGCGGAGAAATTACTGTTTGTGCATTTACAATATTCATTGATTTTTGCCATTGAAAACATCATGTTATTCATATACCAGAAATGTTTGAAGCTACTGACTGAATGAAAAGAGCTGGCATCTCACTCTCTTTGAATCTTCTTTATCATGCTAAGAGGAGCAGGAAAAAGCAAAAAATTTCAGAATTGCACCTTGCAATGTGTAGAAATTACTGTTTGTGCATTTACAATATTCATTGATTTTTGCCATTGAAAAACGTCCAGAAATGTTTGAAGCTACTGACTGAATGAAAGGAGCTGGCATCTCACTCTCTTTGAATCTTCTTTATCATGCTAAGAGGAGCAGGAAAAAGCAAAAAATTTCAGAATTGCACCTTGCAATGTGGAGAAATTACTGTTTGTGCATTTACAATATTCATTGATTTTTGCCATTGAAAAACGTCCAGAAATGTTTGAAGCTACTGACTGAATGAAAGGAGCTGGCATCTCACTCTCTTTGAATCTTCTTTATCGTGCTAAGAGGAGCAGGAAAAAGCAAAAAATTTCAGAATTGCTCCTTGCAATGTGGAGAAACTACTGTTTGTGCATTTACAATATTCATTGATTTTTGCCATTGAAAAACGTCCAGAAATGTTTGAAGCTACTGACTGAATGAAAGGAGCTGGCATCTCAGTCTCTTTGAATCTTCTTTATCATGCTAAGAGGAGCAGGAAAAAGCAAACAATTTCAGAATTGCACCTTGCAATGCGGAGAAATTACTGTTTGTGCATTTACAATATTCATTGATTTTTGCCATTGAAAAACATCATGTTATTCATATACCAGAAATGTTTGAAGCTACTGACTGAATGAAAAGAGCTGGCATCTCACTCTCTTTGAATCTTCTTAATCATGATAAGAGGAGCAGGAAAAAGCAAAACATTTCAGAATTGCACCTTGCAATGTGGAGAAATTACTGTTTGTGCATTTACAATATTCATTGATTTTTGCCATTGAAAAACGTCCAGAAATGTTTGAAGCTACTGACTGAATGAAAGGAGCTGGCATCTCACTCTCTTTGAATCTTCTTTATCATGCTAAGAGGAGCAGGAAAAAGCAAAAAATTTCAGAATTGCACCTAGCAATGCGGAGAAATTACTGTTTGTGCATTTACAATATTCATTGATTTTGACATTGAAAAACATCATGTTATTCATATACCAGAAATGTTTGAAGCTACTGACTGAATGAAAAGAGCTGGCATCTCACTCTCTTTGAATCTTCTTTATCATGCTAAGAGGAGCAGGAAAAAGCAAAAAATTTCAGAATTGCACCTTGCAATGCGGAGAAATTATGTTTGTGCATTTACAATATTCATTGATTTTTGCCATTGAAAAACATCATGTTATTCATATACCAGAAATGTTTGAAGCTCCTGACTGAATGAAAAGAGCTGGCATCTCACTCTCTTTGAATCTTCTTTATCATGCTAAGAGGAGCAGGAAAAAGCAAAAAATTTCAGAATTGCACCTTGCAATGTGGAGAAATTACTGTTTGTGCATTTACAATATTCATTGATTTTTGCCATTGAAAAACGTCCAGAAATGTTTGAAGCTACTGACTGAATGAAAGGAGCTGGCATCTCACTCTCTTTGAATCTTTTTTATCATGCTAAGAGGAGCAGGAAAAAGCAAAAAATTTCAGAATTGCACCTTGCAATGCGGAGAGATTACTGTTTGTGCATTTACAATATTCATTGATTTTTCCCATTGAAAAACATCATGTTATTCATATACCAGAAATGTTTGAAGCTACTGACTGAATGAAAAGAGCTGGCATCTCACTCTCTTTGAATGTTCTTTATCATGCTAAGAGGAGCAGGAAAAAGCAAAAAATTTCAGAATTGCACCTTGCAATGTGGAGAAATTACTGTTTGTGCATTTACAATATTCATTGATTTTTGCCACTGAAAAACGTCCAGAAATGTTTGAAGCTACTGACTGAATGAAAGGAGCTGGCATCTCACTCTCTTTGAATCTTCTTTATCATGCTAAGAGGAGCAGGAAAAAGCAAAAAATTTCAGAATTGCACCTTGCAATGCGGAGAAATTACTGTTTGTGCATTTACAAAATTCATTGATTTTTGCCATTGAAAAACATCATGTTATTCATATACCAGAAATGTTTGAAGCTACTGACTGAATGAAAAGAGCTGGCATCTCACTCTCTTTGAATCTTCTTTATCATGGTAAGAGGAGCAGGAAAAAGCAAAAAATTTCAGAATTGCACCTTGCAATGTGGAGAAATTACTGTTTGTGCATTTACAATATTCATTGATTTTTGCCATTGAAAAACGTCCAGAAATGTTTGAAGCTACTGACTGAATGAAAGGAGCTGGCATCTCACTCTCTTTGAATCTTCTTTATCATGCTAAGAGGAGCAGGAAAAAGCAAAAAATTTCAGAATTGCATCTTGCAATGCGGAGAAATTACTGTTTGTGCATTTACAATATTCATTGATTTTTGCCATTGAAAAACATCATGTTATTCCTATACCAGAAATGTTTGAATCTACTGACTGAATGAAAAGAGCTGGCATCTCACTCTCTTTGAATCTTCTTTATCATGCTAAGCGGAGCAGGAAAAAGCAAACAATTTCAGAATTGCACCTTGCAATGTGGAGAAATTACTGTTTGTGCATATACAATATTTATTGATTTTTGCCATTGAAAAACGTCCAGAAATGTTTGAAGCTACTGACTGAATGAAAGGAGCTGGCATCTCACTCTCTTTGAATCTTCTTTATCATGCTAAGTGGAGCAGGAAAAAGCAAAAAATTTCAGAATTGCACCTTGCAATGCGGAGAAATTACTGTTTGTGCATTTACAATATTCATTGATTTTTGCCATTGAAAACATCATGTTATTCATATACCAGAAATGTTTGAAGCTACTGACTGAATGAAAAGAGCTGGCATCTCACTCTCTTTGAATCTTCTTTATCATGCTAAGAGGAGCAGGAAAAAGCAAAAAATTTCAGAATTGCACCTTGCAATGTGGAGAAATTACTGTTTGTGCATTTACAATATTCATTGATTTTTGCCATTGAAAAACGTCCAGAAATGTTTGAAGCTACTGACTGAATGAAAGGAGCTGGCATCTCACTCTCTTTGAATCTTTTTTATCATGCTAAGAGGAGCAGGAAAAAGCAAAAAATTTCAGAATTGCACCTTGCAATGCGGAGAGATTACTGTTTGTGCATTTACAATATTCATTGATTTTTCCCATTGAAAAACATCATGTTATTCATATACCAGAAATGTTTGAAGCTACTGACTGAATGAAAAGAGCTGGCATCTCACTCTCTTTGAATGTTCTTTATCATGCTAAGAGGAGCAGGAAAAAGCAAAAAATTTCAGAATTGCACCTTGCAATGTGGAGAAATTACTGTTTGTGCATTTACAATATTCATTGATTTTTGCCACTGAAAAACGTCCAGAAATGTTTGAAGCTACTGACTGAATGAAAGGAGCTGGCATCTCACTCTCTTTGAATCTTCTTTATCATGCTAAGAGGAGCAGGAAAAAGCAAAAAATTTCAGAATTGCACCTTGCAATGCGGAGAAATTACTGTTTGTGCATTTACAAAATTCATTGATTTTTGCCATTGAAAAACATCATGTTATTCATATACCAGAAATGTTTGAAGCTACTGACTGAATGAAAAGAGCTGGCATCTCACTCTCTTTGAATCTTCTTTATCATGCTAAGAGGAGCAGGAAAAAGCAAAAAATTTCAGAATTGCACCTTGCAATGTGGAGAAATTACTGTTTGTGCATTTACAATATTCATTGATTTTTGCCATTGAAAAACGTCCAGAAATGTTTGAAGCTACTGACTGAATGAAAGGAGCTGGCATCTCACTCTCTTTGAATCTTCTTTATCATGCTAAGAGGAGCAGGAAAAAGCAAAAAATTTCAGAATTGCATCTTGCAATGCGGAGAAATTACTGTTTGTGCATTTACAATATTCATTGATTTTTGCCATTGAAAAACATCATGTTATTCCTATACCAGAAATGTTTGAATCTACTGACTGAATGAAAAGAGCTGGCATCTCACTCTCTTTGA
>NW_027371935.1:0-20580 GCF_046119375.1 Phyllobates terribilis
ATGAAAAACGTTTTTCAATGGCAAAAATCAATGAATATTGTAAATGCACAAACAGTAATATCTCCACATTGCAAGGTGCAATTCTGAAATTTTTTGCTTTTTCCTGTTAATCCTAGCATGATAAAGAAGATTCAAAGAGAGTGAGATGCCAGCTCCTTTCATTCAGTCAGTAGCTTCAAACATTTCTGGTATATGAAAAACATGTTTTTCAATGGCAAAAATCAATGAATATTGTAAATGCACAAACAGTAATATCTCCGCATTGCAAGGTGCAATTCTGAAATTTTTTTCTTTTTCCTGCTAATCCTAGCATGATAAAGAAGATTCAAAGAGAGTGAGATGCCAGCTCCTTTCATTCAGTCAGTAGCTTCAAACATTTCTGGTATATGAAAACATGTTTTTCAATGGCAAAAATCAATGAATATTGTAAATGCACAAACAGTAATATCTCCACATTGCAAGGTGCAATTCTGAAATTTTTTGCTTTTTCCTGTTAATCCTAGCATGATAAAGAAGATTCAAAGAGAGTGAGATGCCAGCTCCTTTCATTCAGTCAGTAGCTTCAAACATTTCTGGTATATGAAAAACGTTTTTCAATGGCAAAAATCAATGAATATTGTAAATGCACAAACAGTAATATCTCCACATTGCAAGGTGCAATTCTGAAATTTTTTGCTTTTTCCTGCTAATCCTAGCATGATAAAGAAGATTCAAAGAGAGTGAGATGCCAGCTCCTTTCATTCAGTCAGTAGCTTCAAACATTTCTGGTATATGAAAAACGTTTTTCAATGGCAAAAATCAATGAATATTGTAAATGCACAAACAGTAATATCTCCACATTGCACGGTGCAATTCTGAAATTTTTAGCTTTTTCCTGTTAATCCTAGCATGATAAAGAAGATTCAAAGAGAGTGAGATGCCAGCTCCTTTCATTCAGTCAGTAGCTTCAAACATTTCTGGTATATGAAAAACATGTTTTTCAATGGCAAAAATCAATGAATATTGTAAATGCACAAACAGTAATATCTCCACATTGCAAGGTGCAATTCTGAAATTTTTTGCTTTTTCCTGCTAATCCTAGCATGATAAAGAAGATTCAAAGAGAGTGAGATGCCAGCTCCTTTCATTCAGTCAGTAGCTTCAAACATTTCTGGTATATGAAAAACATGTTTTTCAATGGCAAAAATCAATGAATATTGTAAATGCACAAACAGTAATATCTCCACATTGCACGGTGCAATTCTGAAATTTTTAGCTTTTTCCTGTTAATCCTAGCATGATAAAGAAGATTCAAAGAGAGTGAGATGCCAGCTCCTTTCATTCAGTCAGTAGCTTCAAACATTTCTGGTATATGAAAAACGTTTTTCAATGGCAAAAATCAATGAATATTGTAAATGCACAAACAGTAATATCTCCACATTGCAAGGTGCAATTCTGAAATTTTTTGCTTTTTCCTGTTAATCCTAGCATGATAAAGAAGATTCAAAGAGAGTGAGATGCCAGCTCCTTTCATTCAGTCAGTAGCTTCAAACATTTCTGGTATATGAAAAACATGTTTTTCAATGGCAAAAATCAATGAATATTGTAAATGCACAAACAGTAATATCTCCGCATTGCAAGGTGCAATTCTAAAATTTTTTGCTTTTTCCTGCTAATCCTAGCATGATAAAGAAGATTCAAAGAGAGTGAGATGCCAGCTCCTTTCATTCAGTCAGTAGCTTCAAACATTTCTGGTATATGAAAAACATGTTTTTCAATGGCAAAAATCAATGAATATTGTAAATGCACAAACAGTAATATCTCCACATTGCACGGTGCAATTCTGAAATTTTTAGCTTTTTCCTGTTAATCCTAGCATGATAAAGAAGATTCAAAGAGAGTGAGATGCCAGCTCCTTTCATTCAGTCAGTAGCTTCAAACATTTCTGGTATATGAAAAACGTTTTTCAATGGCAAAAATCAATGAATATTGTAAATGCACAAACAGTAATATCTCCACATTGCAAGGTGCAATTCTGAAATTTTTTGCTTTTTCCTGTTAATCCTAGCATGATAAAGAAGATTCAAAGAGAGTGAGATGCCAGCTCCTTTCATTCAGTCAGTAGCTTCAAACATTTCTGGTATATGAAAAACATGTTTTTCAATGGCAAAAATCAATGAATATTGTAAATGCACAAACAGTAATATCTCCGCATTGCAAGGTGCAATTCTGAAATTTTTTGCTTTTTCCTGCTAATCCTAGCATGATAAAGAAGATTCAAAGAGAGTGAGATGCCAGCTCCTTTCATTCAGTCAGTAGCTTCAAACATTTCTGGTATATGAAAAACATGTTTTTCAATGGCAAAAATCAATGAATATTGTAAATGCACAAACAGTAATATCTCCACATTGCAAGGTGCAATTCTGAAATTTTTTGCTTTTTCCTGTTAATCCTAGCATGATAAAGAAGATTCAAAGAGAGTGAGATGCCAGCTCCTTTCATTCAGTCAGTAGCTTCAAACATTTCTGGTATATGAAAAACATGTTTTTCAATGGCAAAAATCAATGAATATTGTAAATGCACAAACAGTAATATCTCCACATTGCAAGGTGCAATTCTGAAATTTTTTGCTTTTTCCTGCTAATCCTAGCATGATAAAGAAGATTCAAAGAGAGTGAGATGCCAGCTCCTTTCATTCAGTCAGTAGCTTCAAACATTTCTGGTATATGAAAAACGTTTTTCAATGGCAAAAATCAATGAATATTGTAAATGCACAAACAGTAATATCTCCACATTGCACGGTGCAATTCTGAAATTTTTAGCTTTTTCCTGTTAATCCTAGCATGATAAAGAAGATTCAAAGAGAGTGAGATGCCAGCTCCTTTCATTCAGTCAGTAGCTTCAAACATTTCTGGTATATGAAAAACATGTTTTTCAATGGCAAAAATCAATGAATATTGTAAATGCACAAACAGTAATATCTCCACATTGCAAGGTGCAATTCTGAAATTTTTTGCTTTTTCCTGCTAATCCTAGCATGATAAAGAAGATTCAAAGAGAGTGAGATGCCAGCTCCTTTCATTCAGTCAGTAGCTTCAAACATTTCTGGTATATGAAAAACGTTTTTCAATGGCAAAAATCAATGAATATTGTAAATGCACAAACAGTAATATCTCCACATTGCACGGTGCAATTCTGAAATTTTTAGCTTTTTCCTGTTAATCCTAGCATGATAAAGAAGATTCAAAGAGAGTGAGATGCCAGCTCCTTTCATTCAGTCAGTAGCTTCAAACATTTCTGGTATATGAAAAACGTTTTTCAATGGCAAAAATCAATGAATATTGTAAATGCACAAACAGTAATATCTCCACATTGCAAGGTGCAATTCTGAAATTTTTTGCTTTTTCCTGTTAATCCTAGCATGATAAAGAAGATTCAAAGAGAGTGAGATGCCAGCTCCTTTCATTCAGTCAGTAGCTTCAAACATTTCTGGTATATGAAAAACATGTTTTTCAATGGCAAAAATCAATGAATATTGTAAATGCACAAACAGTAATATCTCCGCATTGCAAGGTGCAATTCTGAAATTTTTTGCTTTTTCCTGCTAATCCTAGCATGATAAAGAAGATTCAAAGAGAGTGAGATGCCAGCTCCTTTCATTCAGTCAGTAGCTTCAAACATTTCTGGTATATGAAAAACATGTTTTTCAATGGCAAAAATCAATGAATATTGTAAATGCACAAACAGTAATATCTCCACATTGCACGGTGCAATTCTGAAATTTTTAGCTTTTTCCTGTTAATCCTAGCATGATAAAGAAGATTCAAAGAGAGTGAGATGCCAGCTCCTTTCATTCAGTCAGTAGCTTCAAACATTTCTGGTATATGAAAAACATGTTTTTCAATGGCAAAAATCAATGAATATTGTAAATGCACAAACAGTAATATCTCCACATTGCACGGTGCAATTCTGAAATTTTTAGCTTTTTCCTGTTAATCCTAGCATGATAAAGAAGATTCAAAGAGAGTGAGATGCCAGCTCCTTTCATTCAGTCAGTAGCTTCAAACATTTCTGGTATATGAAAAACATGTTTTTCAATGGCAAAAATCAATGAATATTGTAAATGCACAAACAGTAATATCTCCACATGGCAAGGTGCAATTCTGAAATTTTTTGCTTTTTCCTGCTAATCCTAGCATGATAAAGAAGATTCAAAGAGAGTGAGATGCCAGCTCCTTTCATTCAGTCAGTAGCTTCAAACATTTCTGGTATATGAAAAACATGTTTTTCAATGGCAAAAATCAAAGAATATTGTAAATGCACAAACAGTAATATCTCCACATTGCACAGTGCAATTCTGAAATTTGTAGCTTTTTCCTGTTAATCCTAGCATGATAAAGAAGATTCAAAGAGAGTGAGATGCCAGCTCCTTTCATTCAGTCAGTAGCTTCAAACATTTCTGGTATATGAAAAACATGTTTTTCAATGGCAAAAATCAATGAATATTGTAAATGCACAAACAGTAATATCTCCACATTGCAAGGTGCAATTCTGAAATTTTTTGCTTTTTCCTGTTAATCCTAGCATGATAAAGAAGATTCAAAGAGAGTGAGATGCCAGCTCCTTTCATTCAGTCAGTAGCTTCAAACATTTCTGGTATATGAAAAACATGTTTTTCAATGGCAAAAATCAATGAATATTGTAAATGCACAAACAGTAATATCTCCACATTGCAAGGTGCAATTCTGAAATTTTTTGCTTTTTCCTGTTAATCCTAGCATGATAAAGAAGATTCAAAGAGAGTGAGATGCCAGCTCCTTTCATTCAGTCAGTAGCTTCAAACATTTCTGGTATATGAAAAACGTTTTTCAATGGCAAAAATCAATGAATATTGTAAATGCACAAACAGTAATATCTCCACATTGCAAGGTGCAATTCTGAAATTTTTTGCTTTTTCCTGTTAATCCTAGCATGATAAAGAAGATTCAAAGAGAGTGAGATGCCAGCTCCTTTCATTCAATCAGTAGCTTCAAACATTTCTGGTATATGAAAAACATGTTTTTCAATGGCAAAAATCAATGAATATTGTAAATGCACAAACAGTAATATCTCCGCATTGCAAGGTGCAATTCTGAAATTTTTTGCTTTTTCCTGCTAATCCTAGCATGATAAAGAAGATTCAAAGAGAGTGAGATGCCAGCTCCTTTCATTCAGTCAGTAGCTTCAAACATTTCTGGTATATGAAAAACATGTTTTTCAATGGCAAAAATCAATGAATATTGTAAATGCACAAACAGTAATATCTCCACATTGCACGGTGCAATTCTGAAATTTTTAGCTTTTTCCTACTAATCCTAGCATGATAAAGAAGATTCAAAGAGAGTGAGATGCCAGCTCCTTTCATTCAGTCAGTAGCTTCAAACATTTCTGGTATATGAAAAACATGTTTTTCAATGGCAAAAATCAATGAATATTGTAAATGCACAAACAGTAATATCTCCACATTGCAAGGTGCAATTCTGAAATTTTTTGCTTTTTCCTGCTAATCCTAGCATGATAAAGAAGATTCAAAGAGAGTGAGATGCCAGCTCCTTTCATTCAGTCAGTAGCTTCAAACATTTCTGGTATATGAAAAACATGTTTTTCAATGGCAAAAATCAATGAATATTGTAAATGCACAAACAGTAATATCTCCACATTGCACGGTGCAATTCTGAAATTTTTAGCTTTTTCCTGTTAATCCTAGCATGATAAAGAAGATTCAAAGAGAGTGAGATGCCAGCTCCTTTCATTCAGTCAGTAGCTTCAAACATTTCTGGTATATGAAAAACATGTTTTTCAATGGCAAAAATCAATGAATATTGTAAATGCACAAACAGTAATATCTCCACATTGCACGGTGCAATTCTGAAATTTTTAGCTTTTTCCTGTTAATCCTAGCATGATAAAGAAGATTCAAAGAGAGTGAGATGCCAGCTCCTTTCATTCAGTCAGTAGCTTCAAACATTTCTGGTATATGAAAAACATGTTTTTCAATGGCAAAAATCAATGAATATTGTAAATGCACAAACAGTAATATCTCCACATTGCAAGGTGCAATTCTGAAATTTTTTGCTTTTTCCTGTTAATCCTAGCATGATAAAGAAGATTCAAAGAGAGTGAGATGCCAGCTCCTTTCATTCAGTCAGTAGCTTCAAACATTTCTGGTATATGAAAAACATGTTTTTCAATGGCAAAAATCAATGAATATTGTAAATGCACAAACAGTAATATCTCCACATTGCAAGGTGCAATTCTGAAATTTTTTGCTTTTTCCTGTTAATCCTAGCATGATAAAGAAGATTCAAAGAGAGTGAGATGCCAGCTCCTTTCATTCAGTCAGTAGCTTCAAACATTTCTGGTATATGAAAAACGTTTTTCAATGGCAAAAATCAATGAATATTGTAAATGCACAAACAGTAATATCTCCACATTGCAAGGTGCAATTCTGAAATTTTTTGCTTTTTCCTGTTAATCCTAGCATGATAAAGAAGATTCAAAGAGAGTGAGATGCCAGCTCCTTTCATTCAATCAGTAGCTTCAAACATTTCTGGTATATGAAAAACATGTTTTTCAATGGCAAAAATCAATGAATATTGTAAATGCACAAACAGTAATATCTCCGCATTGCAAGGTGCAATTCTGAAATTTTTTGCTTTTTCCTGCTAATCCTAGCATGATAAAGAAGATTCAAAGAGAGTGAGATGCCAGCTCCTTTCATTCAGTCAGTAGCTTCAAACATTTCTGGTATATGAAAAACATGTTTTTCAATGGCAAAAATCAATGAATATTGTAAATGCACAAACAGTAATATCTCCACATTGCACGGTGCAATTCTGAAATTTTTAGCTTTTTCCTACTAATCCTAGCATGATAAAGAAGATTCAAAGAGAGTGAGATGCCAGCTCCTTTCATTCAGTCAGTAGCTTCAAACATTTCTGGTATATGAAAAACATGTTTTTCAATGGCAAAAATCAATGAATATTGTAAATGCACAAACAGTAATATCTCCACATTGCAAGGTGCAATTCTGAAATTTTTTGCTTTTTCCTGCTAATCCTAGCATGATAAAGAAGATTCAAAGAGAGTGAGATGCCAGCTCCTTTCATTCAGTCAGTAGCTTCAAACATTTCTGGTATATGAAAAACATGTTTTTCAATGGCAAAAATCAATGAATATTGTAAATGCACAAACAGTAATATCTCCACATTGCACGGTGCAATTCTGAAATTTTTAGCTTTTTCCTGTTAATCCTAGCATGATAAAGAAGATTCAAAGAGAGTGAGATGCCAGCTCCTTTCATTCAGTCAGTAGCTTCAAACATTTCTGGTATATGAAAAACATGTTTTTCAATGGCAAAAATCAATGAATATTGTAAATGCACAAACAGTAATATCTCCACATTGCACGGTGCAATTCTGAAATTTTTAGCTTTTTCCTGTTAATCCTAGCATGATAAAGAAGATTCAAAGAGAGTGAGATGCCAGCTCCTTTCATTCAGTCAGTAGCTTCAAACATTTCTGGTATATGAAAAACATGTTTTTCAATGGCAAAAATCAATGAATATTGTAAATGCACAAACAGTAATATCTCCACATTGCAAGGTGCAATTCTGAAATTTTTTGCTTTTTCCTGTTAATCCTAGCATGATAAAGAAGATTCAAAGAGAGTGAGATGCCAGCTCCTTTCATTCAGTCAGTAGCGTCAAACATTTCTGGTATATGAAAAACATGTTTTTCAATGGCAAAAATCAATGAATATTGTAAATGCACAAACAGTAATATCTCCACATTGCAAGGTGCAATTCTGAAATTTTTTGCTTTTTCCTGTTAATCCTAGCATGATAAAGAAGATTCAAAGAGAGTGAGATGCCAGCTCCTTTCATTCAGTCAGTAGCTTCAAACATTTCTGGTATATGAAAAACGTTTTTCAATGGCAAAAATCAATGAATATTGTAAATGCACAAACAGTAATATCTCCACATTGCAAGGTGCAATTCTGAAATTTTTTGCTTTTTCCTGTTAATCCTAGCATGATAAAGAAGATTCAAAGAGAGTGAGATGCCAGCTCCTTTCATTCAATCAGTAGCTTCAAACATTTCTGGTATATGAAAAACATGTTTTTCAATGGCAAAAATCAATGAATATTGTAAATGCACAAACAGTAATATCTCCGCATTGCAAGGTGCAATTCTGAAATTTTTTGCTTTTTCCTGCTAATCCTAGCATGATAAAGAAGATTCAAAGAGAGTGAGATGCCAGCTCCTTTCATTCAGTCAGTAGCTTCAAACATTTCTGGTATATGAAAAACATGTTTTTCAATGGCAAAAATCAATGAATATTGTAAATGCACAAACAGTAATATCTCCACATTGCACGGTGCAATTCTGAAATTTTTAGCTTTTTCCTACTAATCCTAGCATGATAAAGAAGATTCAAAGAGAGTGAGATGCCAGCTCCTTTCATTCAGTCAGTAGCTTCAAACATTTCTGGTATATGAAAAACATGTTTTTCAATGGCAAAAATCAATGAATATTGTAAATGCACAAACAGTAATATCTCCACATTGCAAGGTGCAATTCTGAAATTTTTTGCTTTTTCCTGCTAATCCTAGCATGATAAAGAAGATTCAAAGAGAGTGAGATGCCAGCTCCTTTCATTCAGTCAGTAGCTTCAAACATTTCTGGTATATGAAAAACATGTTTTTCAATGGCAAAAATCAATGAATATTGTAAATGCACAAACAGTAATATCTCCACATTGCACGGTGCAATTCTGAAATTTTTAGCTTTTTCCTGTTAATCCTAGCATGATAAAGAAGATTCAAAGAGAGTGAGATGCCAGCTCCTTTCATTCAGTCAGTAGCTTCAAACATTTCTGGTATATGAAAAACATGTTTTTCAATGGCAAAAATCAATGAATATTGTAAATGCACAAACAGTAATATCTCCACATTGCACGGTGCAATTCTGAAATTTTTAGCTTTTTCCTGTTAATCCTAGCATGATAAAGAAGATTCAAAGAGAGTGAGATGCCAGCTCCTTTCATTCAGTCAGTAGCTTCAAACATTTCTGGTATATGAAAAACATGTTTTTCAATGGCAAAAATCAATGAATATTGTAAATGCACAAACAGTAATATCTCCACATTGCAAGGTGCAATTCTGAAATTTTTTGCTTTTTCCTGTTAATCCTAGCATGATAAAGAAGATTCAAAGAGAGTGAGATGCCAGCTCCTTTCATTCAGTCAGTAGCTTCAAACATTTCTGGTATATGAAAAACATGTTTTTCAATGGCAAAAATCAATGAATATTGTAAATGCACAAACAGTAATATCTCCACATTGCACGGTGCAATTCTGAAATTTTTAGCTTTTTCCTGTTAATCCTAGCATGATAAAGAAGATTCAAAGAGAGTGAGATGCCAGCTCCTTTCATTCAGTCAGTAGCTTCAAACATTTCTGGTATATGAAAAACATGTTTTTCAATGGCAAAAATCAATGAATATTGTAAATGCACAAACAGTAATATCTCCACATTGCAAGGTGCAATTCTGAAATTTTTTGCTTTTTCCTGTTAATCCTAGCATGATAAAGAAGATTCAAAGAGAGTGAGATGCCAGCTCCTTTCATTCAGTCAGTAGCTTCAAACATTTCTGGTATATGAAAAACATGTTTTTCAATGGCAAAAATCAATGAATATTGTAAATGCACAAACAGTAATATCTCCACATTGCAAGGTGCAATTCTGAAATTTTTTGCTTTTTCCTGCTAATCCTAGCATGATAAAGAAGATTCAAAGAGAGTGAGATGCCAGCTCCTTTCATTCAGTCAGTAGCTTCAAACATTTCTGGTATATGAAAAACGTTTTTCAATGGCAAAAATCAATGAATATTGTAAATGCACAAACAGTAATATCTCCACATTGCAAGGTGCAATTCTGAAATTTTTTGCTTTTTCCTGCTAATCCTAGCATGATAAAGAAGATTCAAAGAGAGTGAGATGCCAGCTCCTTTCATTCAGTCAGTAGCTTCAAACATTTCTGGTATATGAAAAACATGTTTTTCAATGGCAAAAATCAATGAATATTGTAAATGCACAAACAGTAATATCTCCACATTGCACGGTGCAATTCTGAAATTTTTAGCTTTTTCCTGTTAATCCTAGCATGATAAAGAAGATTCAAAGAGAGTGAGATGCCAGCTCCTTTCATTCAGTCAGTAGCTTCAAACATTTCTGGTATATGAAAAACGTTTTTCAATGGCAAAAATCAATGAATATTGTAAATGCACAAACAGTAATATCTCCACATTGCAAGGTGCAATTCTGAAATTTTTTGCTTTTTCCTGTTAATCCTAGCATGATAAAGAAGATTCAAAGAGAGTGAGATGCCAGCTCCTTTCATTCAGTCAGTAGCTTCAAACATTTCTGGTATATGAAAAACATGTTTTTCAATGGCAAAAATCAATGAATATTGTAAATGCACAAACAGTAATATCTCCGCATTGCAAGGTGCAATTCTGAAATTTTTTGCTTTTTCCTGCTAATCCTAGCATGATAAAGAAGATTCAAAGAGAGTGAGATGCCAGCTCCTTTCATTCAGTCAGTAGCTTCAAACATTTCTGGTATATGAAAAACGTTTTTCAATGGCAAAAATCAATGAATATTGTAAATGCACAAACAGTAATATCTCCACATTGCAAGGTGCAATTCTGAAATTTTTTGCTTTTTCCTGCTAATCCTAGCATGATAAAGAAGATTCAAAGAGAGTGAGATGCCAGCTCCTTTCATTCAGTCAGTAGCTTCAAACATTTCTGGTATATGAAAAACATGTTTTTCAATGGCAAAAATCAATGAATATTGTAAATGCACAAACAGTAATATCTCCACATTGCACGGTGCAATTCTGAAATTTTTAGCTTTTTCCTGTTAATCCTAGCATGATAAAGAAGATTCAAAGAGAGTGAGATGCCAGCTCCTTTCATTCAGTCAGTAGCTTCAAACATTTCTGGTATATGAAAAACGTTTTTCAATGGCAAAAATCAATGAATATTGTAAATGCACAAACAGTAATATCTCCACATTGCAAGGTGCAATTCTGAAATTTTTTGCTTTTTCCTGTTAATCCTAGCATGATAAAGAAGATTCAAAGAGAGTGAGATGCCAGCTCCTTTCATTCAGTCAGTAGCTTCAAACATTTCTGGTATATGAAAAACATGTTTTTCAATGGCAAAAATCAATGAATATTGTAAATGCACAAACAGTAATATCTCCGCATTGCAAGGTGCAATTCTGAAATTTTTTGCTTTTTCCTGCTAATCCTAGCATGATAAAGAAGATTCAAAGAGAGTGAGATGCCAGCTCCTTTCATTCAGTCAGTAGCTTCAAACATTTCTGGTATATGAAAAACATGTTTTTCAATGGCAAAAATCAATGAATATTGTAAATGCACAAACAGTAATATCTCCACATTGCAAGGTGCAATTCTGAAATTTTTTGCTTTTTCCTGCTAATCCTAGCATGATAAAGAAGATTCAAAGAGAGTGAGATGCCAGCTCCTTTCATTCAGTCAGTAGCTTCAAACATTTCTGGTATATGAAAAACATGTTTTTCAATGGCAAAAATCAATGAATATTGTAAATGCACAAACAGTAATATCTCCACATTGCACGGTGCAATTCTGAAATTTTTAGCTTTTTCCTGTTAATCCTAGCATGATAAAGAAGATTCAAAGAGAGTGAGATGCCAGCTCCTTTCATTCAGTCAGTAGCTTCAAACATTTCTGGTATATGAAAAACATGTTTTTCAATGGCAAAAATCAATGAATATTGTAAATGCACAAACAGTAATATCTCCACATTGCAAGGTGCAATTCTGAAATTTTTTGCTTTTTCCTGCTAATCCTAGCATGATAAAGAAGATTCAAAGAGAGTGAGATGCCAGCTCCTTTCATTCAGTCAGTAGCTTCAAACATTTCTGGTATATGAAAAACATGTTTTTCAATGGCAAAAATCAATGAATATTGTAAATGCACAAACAGTAATATCTCCACATTGCAAGGTGCAATTCTGAAATTTTTTGCTTTTTCCTGTTAATCCTAGCATGATAAAGAAGATTCAAAGAGAGTGAGATGCCAGCTCCTTTCATTCAGTCAGTAGCTTCAAACATTTCTGGTATATGAAAAACATGTTTTTCAATGGCAAAAATCAATGAATATTGTAAATGCACAAACAGTAATATCTCCACATTGCACGGTGCAATTCTGAAATTTTTAGCTTTTTCCTGTTAATCCTAGCATGATAAAGAAGATTCAAAGAGAGTGAGATGCCAGCTCCTTTCATTCAGTCAGTAGCTTCAAACATTTCTGGTATATGAAAAACATGTTTTTCAATGGCAAAAATCAATGAATATTGTAAATGCACAAACAGTAATATCTCCACATTGCAAGGTGCAATTCTGAAATTTTTTGCTTTTTCCTGTTAATCCTAGCATGATAAAGAAGATTCAAAGAGAGTGAGATGCCAGCTCCTTTCATTCAGTCAGTAGCTTCAAACATTTCTGGTATATGAAAAACATGTTTTTCAATGGCAAAAATCAATGAATATTGTAAATGCACAAACAGTAATATCTCCACATTGCAAGGTGCAATTCTGAAATTTTTTGCTTTTTCCTGCTAATCCTAGCATGATAAAGAAGATTCAAAGAGAGTGAGATGCCAGCTCCTTTCATTCAGTCAGTAGCTTCAAACATTTCTGGTATATGAAAAACGTTTTTCAATGGCAAAAATCAATGAATATTGTAAATGCACAAACAGTAATATCTCCACATTGCAAGGTGCAATTCTGAAATTTTTTGCTTTTTCCTGCTAATCCTAGCATGATAAAGAAGATTCAAAGAGAGTGAGATGCCAGCTCCTTTCATTCAGTCAGTAGCTTCAAACATTTCTGGTATATGAAAAACATGTTTTTCAATGGCAAAAATCAATGAATATTGTAAATGCACAAACAGTAATATCTCCACATTGCACGGTGCAATTCTGAAATTTTTAGCTTTTTCCTGTTAATCCTAGCATGATAAAGAAGATTCAAAGAGAGTGAGATGCCAGCTCCTTTCATTCAGTCAGTAGCTTCAAACATTTCTGGTATATGAAAAACGTTTTTCAATGGCAAAAATCAATGAATATTGTAAATGCACAAACAGTAATATCTCCACATTGCAAGGTGCAATTCTGAAATTTTTTGCTTTTTCCTGTTAATCCTAGCATGATAAAGAAGATTCAAAGAGAGTGAGATGCCAGCTCCTTTCATTCAGTCAGTAGCTTCAAACATTTCTGGTATATGAAAAACATGTTTTTCAATGGCAAAAATCAATGAATATTGTAAATGCACAAACAGTAATATCTCCGCATTGCAAGGTGCAATTCTGAAATTTTTTGCTTTTTCCTGCTAATCCTAGCATGATAAAGAAGATTCAAAGAGAGTGAGATGCCAGCTCCTTTCATTCAGTCAGTAGCTTCAAACATTTCTGGTATATGAAAAACGTTTTTCAATGGCAAAAATCAATGAATATTGTAAATGCACAAACAGTAATATCTCCACATTGCAAGGTGCAATTCTGAAATTTTTTGCTTTTTCCTGCTAATCCTAGCATGATAAAGAAGATTCAAAGAGAGTGAGATGCCAGCTCCTTTCATTCAGTCAGTAGCTTCAAACATTTCTGGTATATGAAAAACATGTTTTTCAATGGCAAAAATCAATGAATATTGTAAATGCACAAACAGTAATATCTCCACATTGCACGGTGCAATTCTGAAATTTTTAGCTTTTTCCTGTTAATCCTAGCATGATAAAGAAGATTCAAAGAGAGTGAGATGCCAGCTCCTTTCATTCAGTCAGTAGCTTCAAACATTTCTGGTATATGAAAAACGTTTTTCAATGGCAAAAATCAATGAATATTGTAAATGCACAAACAGTAATATCTCCACATTGCAAGGTGCAATTCTGAAATTTTTTGCTTTTTCCTGTTAATCCTAGCATGATAAAGAAGATTCAAAGAGAGTGAGATGCCAGCTCCTTTCATTCAGTCAGTAGCTTCAAACATTTCTGGTATATGAAAAACATGTTTTTCAATGGCAAAAATCAATGAATATTGTAAATGCACAAACAGTAATATCTCCGCATTGCAAGGTGCAATTCTGAAATTTTTTGCTTTTTCCTGCTAATCCTAGCATGATAAAGAAGATTCAAAGAGAGTGAGATGCCAGCTCCTTTCATTCAGTCAGTAGCTTCAAACATTTCTGGTATATGAAAAACATGTTTTTCAATGGCAAAAATCAATGAATATTGTAAATGCACAAACAGTAATATCTCCACATTGCAAGGTGCAATTCTGAAATTTTTTGCTTTTTCCTGCTAATCCTAGCATGATAAAGAAGATTCAAAGAGAGTGAGATGCCAGCTCCTTTCATTCAGTCAGTAGCTTCAAACATTTCTGGTATATGAAAAAAATGTTTTTCAATGGCAAAAATCAATGAATATTGTAAATGCACAAACAGTAATATCTCCACATTGCACAGTGCAATTCTGAAATTTTTAGCTTTTTCCTGTTAATCCTAGCATGATAAAGAAGATTCAAAGAGAGTGAGATGCCAGCTCCTTTCATTCAGTCAGTAGCTTCAAACATTTCTGGTATATGAAAAACATGTTTTTCAATGGCAAAAATCAATGAATATTGTAAATGCACAAACAGTAATATCTCCACATTGCAAGGTGCAATTCTGAAATTTTTTGCTTTTTCCTGTTAATCCTAGCATGATAAAGAAGATTCAAAGAGAGTGAGATGCCAGCTCCTTTCATTCAGTCAGTAGCTTCAAACATTTCTGGTATATGAAAAACATGTTTTTCAATGGCAAAAATCAATGAATATTGTAAATGCACAAACAGTAATATCTCCACATTGCAAGGTGCAATTCTGAAATTTTTTGCTTTTTCCTGCTAATCCTAGCATGATAAAGAAGATTCAAAGAGAGTGAGATGCCAGCTCCTTTCATTCAGTCAGTAGCTTCAAACATTTCTGGTATATGAAAAACGTTTTTCAATGGCAAAAATCAATGAATATTGTAAATGCACAAACAGTAATATCTCCACATTGCAAGGTGCAATTCTGAAATTTTTTGCTTTTTCCTGTTAATCCTAGCATGATAAAGAAGATTCAAAGAGAGTGAGATGCCAGCTCCTTTCATTCAATCAGTAGCTTCAAACATTTCTGGTATATGAAAAACATGTTTTTCAATGGCAAAAATCAATGAATATTGTAAATGCACAAACAGTAATATCTCCGCATTGCAAGGTGCAATTCTGAAATTTTTTGCTTTTTCCTGCTAATCCTAGCATGATAAAGAAGATTCAGAGAGAGTGAGATGCCAGCTCCTTTCATTCAGTCAGTAGCTTCAAAAATTTCTGGTATATGAAAAACATGTTTTTCAATGGCAAAAATCAATGAATATTGTAAATGCACAAACAGTAATATCTCCACATTGCACGGTGCAATTCTGAAATTTTTAGCTTTTTCCTGCTAATCCTAGCATGATAAAGAAGATTCAAAGAGAGTGAGATGCCAGCTCCTTTCATTCAGTCAGTAGCTTCAAACATTTCTGGTATATGAAAAACATGTTTTTCAATGGCAAAAATCAATGAATATTGTAAATGCACAAACAGTAATATCTCCACATTGCAAGGTGCAATTCTGAAATTTTTTGCTTTTTCCTGCTAATCCTAGCATGATAAAGAAGATTCAAAGAGAGTGAGATGCCAGCTCCTTTCATTCAGTCAGTAGCTTCAAACATTTCTGGTATATGAAAAACATGTTTTTCAATGGCAAAAATCAATGAATATTGTAAATGCACAAACAGTAATATCTCCACATTGCACGGTGCAATTCTGAAATTTTTAGCTTTTTCCTGTTAATCCTAGCATGATAAAGAAGATTCAAAGAGAGTGAGATGCCAGCTCCTTTCATTCAGTCAGTAGCTTCAAACATTTCTGGTATATGAAAAACATGTTTTTCAATGGCAAAAATCAATGAATATTGTAAATGCACAAACAGTAATATCTCCACATTGCACGGTGCAATTCTGAAATTTTTACCTTTTTCCTGTTAATCCTAGCATGATAAAGAAGATTCAAAGAGAGTGAGATGCCAGCTCCTTTCATTCAGTCAGTAGCTTCAAACATTTCTGGTATATGAAAAACATGTTTTTCAATGGCAAAAATCAATGAATATTGTAAATGCACAAACAGTAATATCTCCACATTGCAAGGTGCAATTCTGAAATTTTTTGCTTTTTCCTGTTAATCCTAGCATGATAAAGAAGATTCAAAGAGAGTGAGATGCCAGCTCCTTTCATTGTCAGTAGCTTCAAACATTTCTGGTATATGAAAAACGTTTTTCAATGGCAAAAATCAATGAATATTGTAAATGCACAAACAGTAATATCTCCACATTGCAAGGTGCAATTCTGAAATTTTTTGCTTTTTCCTGCTAATCCTAGCATGATAAAGATTCAAAGAGAGTGAGATGCCAGCTCCTTTCATTCAGTCAGTAGCTTCAAACATTTCTGGTATATGAAAAACGTTTTTCAATGGCAAAAATCAATGAATATTGTAAATGCACAAACAGTAATATCTCCACATTGCAAGGTGCAATTCTGAAATTTTTTGCTTTTTCCTGCTAATCCTAGCATGATAAAGAAGATTCAAAGAGAGTGAGATGCCAGCTCCTTTCATTCAGTCAGTAGCTTCAAACATTTCTGGTATATGAAAAACATGTTTTTCAATGGCAAAAATCAATGAATATTGTAAATGCACAAACAGTAATATCTCCACATTGCACGGTGCAATTCTGAAATTTTTAGCTTTTTCCTGTTAATCCTAGCATGATAAAGAAGATTCAAAGAGAGTGAGATGCCAGCTCCTTTCATTCAGTCAGTAGCTTCAAACATTTCTGGTATATGAAAAACGTTTTTCAATGGCAAAAATCAATGAATATTGTAAATGCACAAACAGTAATATCTCCACATTGCAAGGTGCAATTCTGAAATTTTTTGCTTTTTCCTGTTAATCCTAGCATGATAAAGAAGATTCAAAGAGAGTGAGATGCCAGCTCCTTTCATTCAGTCAGTAGCTTCAAACATTTCTGGTATATGAAAAACATGTTTTTCAATGGCAAAAATCAATGAATATTGTAAATGCACAAACAGTAATATCTCCGCATTGCAAGGTGCAATTCTGAAATTTTTTGCTTTTTCCTGCTAATCCTAGCATGATAAAGAAGATTCAAAGAGAGTGAGATGCCAGCTCCTTTCATTCAGTCAGTAGCTTCAAACATTTCTGGTATATGAAAAACATGTTTTTCAATGGCAAAAATCAATGAATATTGTAAAAGCACAAACAGTAATATCTCCACATTGCACGGTGCAATTCTGAAATTTTTAGCTTTTTCCTGTTAATCCTAGCATGATAAAGAAGATTCAAAGAGAGTGAGATGCCAGCTCCTTTCATTCAGTCAGTAGCTTCAAACATTTCTGGTATATGAAAAACATGTTTTTCAATGGCAAAAATCAATGAATATTGTAAATGCACAAACAGTAATATCTCCACATTGCACGGTGCAATTCTGAAATTTTTAGCTTTTTCCTGTTAATCCTAGCATGATAAAGAAGATTCAAAGAGAGTGAGATGCCAGCTCCTTTCATTCAGTCAGTAGCTTCAAACATTTCTGGTATATGAAAAACATGTTTTTCAATGGCAAAAATCAATGAATATTGTAAATGCACAAACAGTAATATCTCCACATTGCAAGGTGCAATTCTGAAATTTTTTGCTTTTTCCTGCTAATCCTAGCATGATAAAGAAGATTCAAAGAGAGTGAGATGCCAGCTCCTTTCATTCAGTCAGTAGCTTCAAACATTTCTGGTATATGAAAAACATGTTTTTCAATGGCAAAAATCAATGAATATTGTAAATGCACAAACAGTAATATCTCCACATTGCAAGGTGCAATTCTGAAATTTTTTGCTTTTTCCTGTTAATCCTAGCATGATAAAGAAGATTCAAAGAGAGTGAGATGCCAGCTCCTTTCATTCAGTCAGTAGCTTCAAACATTTCTGGTATATGAAAAACATGTTTTTCAATGGCAAAAATCAATGAATATTGTAAATGCACAAACAGTAATATCTCCACATTGCACGGTGCAATTCTGAAATTTTTAGCTTTTTCCTGTTAATCCTAGCATGATAAAGAAGATTCAAAGAGAGTGAGATGCCAGCTCCTTTCATTCAGTCAGTAGCTTCAAACATTTCTGGTATATGAAAAACATGTTTTTCAATGGCAAAAATCAATGAATATTGTAAATGCACAAACAGTAATATCTCCACATTGCAAGGTGCAATTCTGAAATTTTTTGCTTTTTCCTGTTAATCCTAGCATGATAAAGAAGATTCAAAGAGAGTGAGATGCCAGCTCCTTTCATTCAGTCAGTAGCTTCAAACATTTCTGGTATATGAAAAACATGTTTTTCAATGGCAAAAATCAATGAATATTGTAAATGCACAAACAGTAATATCTCCACATTGCAAGGTGCAATTCTGAAATTTTTTGCTTTTTCCTGCTAATCCTAGCATGATAAAGAAGATTCAAAGAGAGTGAGATGCCAGCTCCTTTCATTCAGTCAGTAGCTTCAAACATTTCTGGTATATGAAAAACGTTTTTCAATGGCAAAAATCAATGAATATTGTAAATGCACAAACAGTAATATCTCCACATTGCAAGGTGCAATTCTGAAATTTTTTGCTTTTTCCTGCTAATCCTAGCATGATAAAGATTCAAAGAGAGTGAGATGCCAGCTCCTTTCATTCAGTCAGTAGCTTCAAACATTTCTGGTATATGAAAAACATGTTTTTCAATGGCAAAAATCAATGAATATTGTAAATGCACAAACAGTAATATCTCCACATTGCACGGTGCAATTCTGAAATTTTTAGCTTTTTCCTGTTAATCCTAGCATGATAAAGAAGATTCAAAGAGAGTGAGATGCCAGCTCCTTTCATTCAGTCAGTAGCTTCAAACATTTCTGGTATATGAAAAACGTTTTTCAATGGCAAAAATCAATGAATATTGTAAATGCACAAACAGTAATATCTCCACATTGCAAGGTGCAATTCTGAAATTTTTTGCTTTTTCCTGTTAATCCTAGCATGATAAAGAAGATTCAAAGAGAGTGAGATGCCAGCTCCTTTCATTCAGTCAGTAGCTTCAAACATTTCTGGTATATGAAAAACATGTTTTTCAATGGCAAAAATCAATGAATATTGTAAATGCACAAACAGTAATATCTCCGCATTGCAAGGTGCAATTCTGAAATTTTTTGCTTTTTCCTGCTAATCCTAGCATGATAAAGAAGATTCAAAGAGAGTGAGATGCCAGCTCCTTTCATTCAGTCAGTAGCTTCAAACATTTCTGGTATATGAAAAACGTTTTTCAATGGCAAAAATCAATGAATATTGTAAATGCACAAACAGTAATATCTCCACATTGCAAGGTGCAATTCTGAAATTTTTTGCTTTTTCCTGCTAATCCTAGCATGATAAAGAAGATTCAAAGAGAGTGAGATGCCAGCTCCTTTCATTCAGTCAGTAGCTTCAAACATTTCTGGTATATGAAAAACATGTTTTTCAATGGCAAAAATCAATGAATATTGTAAATGCACAAACAGTAATATCTCCACATTGCACGGTGCAATTCTGAAATTTTTAGCTTTTTCCTGTTAATCCTAGCATGATAAAGAAGATTCAAAGAGAGTGAGATGCCAGCTCCTTTCATTCAGTCAGTAGCTTCAAACATTTCTGGTATATGAAAAACGTTTTTCAATGGCAAAAATCAATGAATATTGTAAATGCACAAACAGTAATATCTCCACATTGCAAGGTGCAATTCTGAAATTTTTTGCTTTTTCCTGTTAATCCTAGCATGATAAAGAAGATTCAAAGAGAGTGAGATGCCAGCTCCTTTCATTCAGTCAGTAGCTTCAAACATTTCTGGTATATGAAAAACATGTTTTTCAATGGCAAAAATCAATGAATATTGTAAATGCACAAACAGTAATATCTCCGCATTGCAAGGTGCAATTCTGAAATTTTTTGCTTTTTCCTGCTAATCCTAGCATGATAAAGAAGATTCAAAGAGAGTGAGATGCCAGCTCCTTTCATTCAGTCAGTAGCTTCAAACATTTCTGGTATATGAAAAACATGTTTTTCAATGGCAAAAATCAATGAATATTGTAAAAGCACAAACAGTAATATCTCCACATTGCACGGTGCAATTCTGAAATTTTTAGCTTTTTCCTGTTAATCCTAGCATGATAAAGAAGATTCAAAGAGAGTGAGATGCCAGCTCCTTTCATTCAGTCAGTAGCTTCAAACATTTCTGGTATATGAAAAACATGTTTTTCAATGGCAAAAATCAATGAATATTGTAAATGCACAAACAGTAATATCTCCACATTGCACGGT
>NW_027371936.1:0-20564 GCF_046119375.1 Phyllobates terribilis
GCACCTTGCAATGTGGAGATATTACTGTTTGTGCATTTACAATATTCATTGATTTTTGCCATTGAAAAACATGTTTTTCATATACCAGAAATGTTTGAAGCTACTGACTGAATGAAAGGAGCTGGCATCTCACTCTCTTTGAATCTTCTTTATCATGCTAGGATTAACAGGAAAAAGCTAAAAATTTCAGAATTGCACCGTGCAATGTGGAGATATTACTGTTTGTGCATTTACAATATTCATTGATTTTTGCCATTGAAAAACATGTTTTTCATATACCAGAAATGTTTGAAGCTACTGACTGAATGAAAGGAGCTGGCATCTCACTCTCTTTGAATCTTCTTTATCATGCTAGGATTAGCAGGAAAAAGCAAAAAATTTCAGAATTGCACCTTGCAATGTGGAGATATTACTGTTTGTGCATTTACAATATTCATTGATTTTTGCCATTGAAAAACATGTTTTTCATATACCAGAAATGTTTCAAGCTACTGACTGAATGAAAGGAGCTGGCATCTCACTCTCTTTGAATCTTCTTTATCATGCTAGGATTAACAGGAAAAAGCAAAAAATTTCAGAATTGCACCTTGCAATGTGGAGATATTACTGTTTGTGCATTTACAATATTCATTGATTTTTGCCATTGAAAAACATGTTTTTCATATACCAGAAATGTTTGAAGCTACTGACTGAATGAAAGGAGCTGGCATCTCACTCTCTTTGAATCTTCTTTATCATGCTAGGATTAACAGGAAAAAGCAAAAAATTTCAGAATTGCACCTTGCAATGTGGAGATATTACTGTTTGTGCATTTACAATATTCATTGATTTTTGCCATTGAAAAACATGTTTTTCATATACCAGAAATGTTTGAAGCTACTGACTGAATGAAAGGAGCTGGCATCTCACTCTCTTTGAATCTTCTTTATCATGCTAGGATTAACAGGAAAAAGCTAAAAATTTCAGAATTGCACCGTGCAATGTGGAGATATTACTGTTTGTGCATTTACAATATTCATTGATTTTTGCCATTGAAAAACATGTTTTTCATATACCAGAAATGTTTGAAGCTACTGACTGAATGAAAGGAGCTGGCATCTCACTCTCTTTGAATCTTCTTTATCATGCTAGGATTAGCAGGAAAAAGCAAAAAATTTCAGAATTGCACCTTGCACTGTGGAGATATTACTGTTTGTGCATTTACAATATTCATTGATTTTTGCCATTGAAAAACATGTTTTTCATATACCAGAAATGTTTGAAGCTACTGACTGAATGAAAGGAGCTGGCATCTCACTCTCTTTGAATCTTCTTTATCATGCTAGGATTAACAGGAAAAAGCAAAAAATTTCAGAATTGCACCTTGCAATGTGGAGATATTACTGTTTGTGCATTTACAATATTCATTGATTTTTGCCATTGAAAAACATGTTTTTCATATACCAGAAATGTTTGAAGCTACTGACTGAATGAAAGGAGCTGGCATCTCACTCTCTTTGAATCTTCTTTATCATGCTAGGATTAACAGGAAAAAGCTAAAAATTTCAGAATTGCACCGTGCAATGTGGAGATATTACTGTTTGTGCATTTACAATATTCATTGATTTTTGCCATTGAAAAACATGTTTTTCATATACCAGAAATGTTTGAAGCTACTGACTGAATGAAAGGAGCTGGCATCTCACTCTCTTTGAATCTTCTTTATCATGCTAGGATTAACAGGAAAAAGCTAAAAATTTCAGAATTGCACCGTGCAATGTGGAGATATTACTGTTTGTGCATTTACAATATTCATTGATTTTTGCCATTGAAAAACATGTTTTTCATATACCAGAAATGTTTGAAGCTACTGACTGAATGAAAGGAGCTGGCATCTCACTCTCTTTGAATCTTCTTTATCATGCTAGGATTAGCAGGAAAAAGCAAAAAATTTCAGAATTGCACCTTGCAATGTGGAGATATTACTGTTTGTGCATTTACAATATTCATTGATTTTTGCCATTGAAAAACATGTTTTTCATATACCAGAAATGTTTGAAGCTACTGACTAAATGAAAGGAGCTGTCATCTCACTCTCTTTGAATCTTCTTTATCATGCTAGGATTAACAGGAAAAAGCAAAAAATTTCAGAATTGCACCTTGCAATGTGGAGATATTACTGTTTGTGCATTTACAATATTCATTGATTTTTGCCATTGAAAAACATGTTTTTCATATACCAGAAATGTTTGAAGCTACTGACTGAATGAAAGGAGCTGGCATCTCACTCTCTTTGAATCTTCTTTATCATGCTAGGATTAACAGGAAAAAGCTAAAAATTTCAGAATTGCACCGTGCAATGTGGAGATATTACTGTTTGTGCATTTACAATATTCATTGATTTTTGCCATTGAAAAACATGTTTTTCATATACCAGAAATGTTTGAAGCTACTGACTGAATGAAAGGAGCTGGCATCTCACTCTCTTTGAATCTTCTTTATCATGCTAGGATTAACAGGAAAAAGCTAAAAATTTCAGAATTGCACCGTGCAATGTGGAGATATTACTGTTTGTGCATTTACAATATTCATTGATTTTTGCCATTGAAAAACATGTTTTTCATATACCAGAAATGTTTGAAGCTACTGACTGAATGAAAGGAGCTGGCATCTCACTCTCTTTGAATCTTCTTTATCATGCTAGGATTAGCAGGAAAAAGCAAAAAATTTCAGAATTGCACCTTGCAATGTGGAGATATTACTGTTTGTGCATTTACAATATTCATTGATTTTTGCCATTGAAAAACATGTTTTTCATATACCAGAAATGTTTGAAGCTACTGACTGAATGAAAGGAGCTGGCATCTCACTCTCTTTGAATCTTCTTTATCATGCTAGGATTAACAGGAAAAAGCTAAAAATTTCAGAATTGCACCGTGCAATGTGGAGATATTACTGTTTGTGCATTTACAATATTCATTGATTTTTGCCATTGAAAAACATGTTTTTCATATACCAGAAATGTTTGAAGCTACTGACTGAATGAAAGGAGCTGGCATCTCACTCTCTTTGAATCTTCTTTATCATGCTAGGATTAGCAGGAAAAAGCAAAAAATTTCAGAATTGCACCTTGCAATGTGGAGATATTACTGTTTGTGCATTTACAATATTCATTGATTTTTGCCATTGAAAAACATGTTTTTCATATACCAGAAATGTTTGAAGCTACTGACTGAATGAAAGGAGCTGGCATCTCACTCTCTTTGAATCTTCTTTATCATGCTAGGATTAACAGGAAAAAGCAAAAAATTTCAGAATTGCACCTTGCAATGTGGAGATATTACTGTTTGTGCATTTACAATATTCATTGATTTTTGCCATTGAAAAACATGTTTTTCATATACCAGAAATGTTTGAAGCTACTGACTGAATGAAAGGAGCTGGCATCTCACTCTCTTTGAATCTTCTTTATCATGCTAGGATTAACAGGAAAAAGCTAAAAATTTCAGAATTGCACCGTGCAATGTGGAGATATTACTGTTTGTGCATTTACAATATTCATTGATTTTTGCCATTGAAAAACATGTTTTTCATATACCAGAAATGTTTGAAGCTACTGACTGAATGAAAGGAGCTGGCATCTCACTCTCTTTGAATCTTCTTTATCATGCTAGGATTAGCAGGAAAAAGCAAAAAATTTCAGAATTGCACCTTGCAATGTGGAGATATTACTGTTTGTGCATTTACAATATTCATTGATTTTTGCCATTGAAAAACATGTTTTTCATATACCAGAAATGTTTGAAGCTACTGACTGAATGAAAGGAGCTGGCATCTCACTCTCTTTGAATCTTCTTTATCATGCTAGGATTAACAGGAAAAAGCTAAAAATTTCAGAATTGCACCGTGCAATGTGGAGATATTACTGTTTGTGCATTTACAATATTCATTGATTTTTGCCATTGAAAAACATGTTTTTCATATACCAGAAATGTTTGAAGCTACTGACTGAATGAAAGGAGCTGGCATCTCACTCTCTTTGAATCTTCTTTATCATGCTAGGATTAACAGGAAAAAGCTAAAAATTTCAGAATTGCACCGTGCAATGTGGAGATATTACTGTTTGTGCATTTACAATATTCATTGATTTTTGCCATTGAAAAACATGTTTTTCATATACCAGAAATGTTTGAAGCTACTGACTGAATGAAAGGAGCTGGCATCTCACTCTCTTTGAATCTTCTTTATCATGCTAGGATTAGCAGGAAAAAGCAAAAAATTTCAGAATTGCACCTTGCAATGTGGAGATATTACTGTTTGTGCATTTACAATATTCATTGATTTTTGCCATTGAAAAACATGTTTTTCATATACCAGAAATGTTTGAAGCTACTGACTAAATGAAAGGAGCTGTCATCTCACTCTCTTTGAATCTTCTTTATCATGCTAGGATTAACAGGAAAAAGCAAAAAATTTCAGAATTGCACCTTGCAATGTGGAGATATTACTGTTTGTGCATTTACAATATTCATTGATTTTTGCCATTGAAAAACATGTTTTTCATATACCAGAAATGTTTGAAGCTACTGACTGAATGAAAGGAGCTGGCATCTCACTCTCTTTGAATCTTCTTTATCATGCTAGGATTAGCAGGAAAAAGCAAAAAATTTCAGAATTGCACCTTGCAATGTGGAGATATTACTGTTTGTGCATTTACAATATTCATTGATTTTTGCCATTGAAAAACATGTTTTTCATATACCAGAAATGTTTGAAGCTACTGACTGAATGAAAGGAGCTGGCATCTCACTCTCTTTGAATCTTCTTTATCATGCTAGGATTAACAGGAAAAAGCAAAAAATTTCAGAATTGCACCTTGCAATGTGGAGATATTACTGTTTGTGCATTTACAATATTCATTGATTTTTGCCATTGAAAAACATGTTTTTCATATACCAGAAATGTTTGAAGCTACTGACTGAATGAAAGGAGCTGGCATCTCACTCTCTTTGAATCTTCTTTATCATGCTAGGATTAACAGGAAAAAGCTAAAAATTTCAGAATTGCACCGTGCAATGTGGAGATATTACTGTTTGTGCATTTACAATATTCATTGATTTTTGCCATTGAAAAACATGTTTTTCATATACCAGAAATGTTTGAAGCTACTGACTGAATGAAAGGAGCTGGCATCTCACTCTCTTTGAATCTTCTTTATCATGCTAGGATTAGCAGGAAAAAGCAAAAAATTTCAGAATTGCACCTTGCAATGTGGAGATATTACTGTTTGTGCATTTACAATATTCATTGATTTTTGCCATTGAAAAACATGTTTTTCATATACCAGAAATGTTTGAAGCTACTGACTGAATGAAAGGAGCTGGCATCTCACTCTCTTTGAATCTTCTTTATCATGCTAGGATTAGCAGGAAAAAGCAAAAAATTTCAGAATTGCACCTTGCAATGTGGAGATATTACTGTTTGTGCATTTACAATATTCATTGATTTTTGCCATTGAAAAACGTTTTTCATATACCAGAAATGTTTGAAGCTACTGACTGAATGAAAGGAGCTGGCATCTCACTCTTTTTGAATCTTCTTTATCATGCTAGGATTAACAGGAAAAAGCAAAAAATTTCAGAATTGCACCTTGCAATGTGGAGATATTACTGTTTGTGCATTTACAATATTCATTGATTTTTGCCATTGAAAAACATGTTTTTCATATACCAGAAATGTTTGAAGCTACTGACTGAATGAAAGGAGCTGGCATCTCACTCTCTTTGAATCTTCTTTATCATGCTAGGATTAACAGGAAAAAGCTAAAAATTTCAGAATTGCACCGTGCAATGTGGAGATATTACTGTTTGTGCATTTACAATATTCATTGATTTTTGCCATTGAAAAACATGTTTTTCATATACCAGAAATGTTTGAAGCTACTGACTGAATGAAAGGAGCTGGCATCTCACTCTCTTTGAATCTTCTTTATCATGCTAGGATTAGCAGGAAAAAGCAAAAAATTTCAGAATTGCACCTTGCAATGTGGAGATATTACTGTTTGTGCATTTACAATATTCATTGATTTTTGCCATTGAAAAACATGTTTTTCATATACCAGAAATGTTTGAAGCTACTGACTGAATGAAAGGAGCTGGCATCTCACTCTCTTTGAATCTTCTTTATCATGCTAGGATTAACAGGAAAAAGCAAAAAATTTCAGAATTGCACCTTGCAATGTGGAGATATTACTGTTTGTGCATTTACAATATTCATTGATTTTTGCCATTGAAAAACATGTTTTTCATATACCAGAAATGTTTGAAGCTACTGACTGAATGAAAGGAGCTGGCATCTCACTCTCTTTGAATCTTCTTTATCATGCTAGGATTAACAGGAAAAAGCTAAAAATTTCAGAATTGCACCGTGCAATGTGGAGATATTACTGTTTGTGCATTTACAATATTCATTGATTTTTGCCATTGAAAAACATGTTTTTCATATACCAGAAATGTTTGAAGCTACTGACTGAATGAAAGGAGCTGGCATCTCACTCTCTTTGAATCTTCTTTATCATGCTAGGATTAGCAGGAAAAAGCAAAAAATTTCAGAATTGCACCTTGCAATGTGGAGATATTACTGTTTGTGCATTTACAATATTCATTGATTTTTGCCATTGAAAAACATGTTTTTCATATACCAGAAATGTTTGAAGCTACTGACTGAATGAAAGGAGCTGGCATCTCACTCTCTTTGAATCTTCTTTATCATGCTAGGATTAACAGGAAAAAGCTAAAAATTTCAGAATTGCACCGTGCAATGTGGAGATATTACTGTTTGTGCATTTACAATATTCATTGATTTTTGCCATTGAAAAACATGTTTTTCATATACCAGAAATGTTTGAAGCTACTGACTGAATGAAAGGAGCTGGCATCTCACTCTCTTTGAATCTTCTTTATCATGCTAGGATTAGCAGGAAAAAGCAAAAAATTTCAGAATTGCACCTTGCAATGTGGAGATATTACTGTTTGTGCATTTACAATATTCATTGATTTTTGCCATTGAAAAACATGTTTTTCATATACCAGAAATGTTTGAAGCTACTGACTGAATGAAAGGAGCTGGCATCTCACTCTCTTTGAATCTTCTTTATCATGCTAGGATTAACAGGAAAAAGCAAAAAATTTCAGAATTGCACCTTGCAATGTGGAGATATTACTGTTTGTGCATTTACAATATTCATTGATTTTTGCCATTGAAAAACATGTTTTTCATATACCAGAAATGTTTGAAGCTACTGACTGAATGAAAGGAGCTGGCATCTCACTCTCTTTGAATCTTCTTTATCATGCTAGGATTAACAGGAAAAAGCTAAAAATTTCAGAATTGCACCGTGCAATGTGGAGATATTACTGTTTGTGCATTTACAATATTCATTGATTTTTGCCATTGAAAAACATGTTTTTCATATACCAGAAATGTTTGAAGCTACTGACTGAATGAAAGGAGCTGGCATCTCACTCTCTTTGAATCTTCTTTATCATGCTAGGATTAGCAGGAAAAAGCAAAAAATTTCAGAATTGCACCTTGCAATGTGGAGATATTACTGTTTGTGCATTTACAATATTCATTGATTTTTGCCATTGAAAAACATGTTTTTCATATACCAGAAATGTTTGAAGCTACTGACTGAATGAAAGGAGCTGGCATCTCACTCTCTTTGAATCTTCTTTATCATGCTAGGATTAACAGGAAAAAGCAAAAAATTTCAGAATTGCACCTTGCAATGTGGAGATAGTACTGTTTGTGCATTTACAATATTCATTGATTTTTGCCATTGAAAAACATGTTTTTCATATACCAGAAATGTTTGAAGCTACTGACTGAATGAAAGGAGCTGGCATCTCACTCTCTTTGAATCTTCTTTATCATGCTAGGATTAACAGGAAAAAGCTAAAAATTTCAGAATTGCACCGTGCAATGTGGAGATATTACTGTTTGTGCATTTACAATATTCATTGATTTTTGCCATTGAAAAACATGTTTTTCATATACCAGAAATGTTTGAAGCTACTGACTGAATGAAAGGAGCTGGCATCTCACTCTCTTTGAATCTTCTTTATCATGCTAGGATTAGCAGGAAAAAGCAAAACATTTCAGAATTGCACCTTGCAATGTGGAGATATTACTGTTTGTGCATTTACAATATTCATTGATTTTTGCCATTGAAAAACGTTTTTCATATACCAGAAATGTTTGAAGCTACTGACTGAATGAAAGGAGCTGGCATCTCACTCTCTTTGAATCTTCTTTATCATGCTAGGATTAACAGGAAAAAGCAAAAAATTTCAGAATTGCACCTTGCAATGTGGAGATATTACTGTTTGTGCATTTACAATATTCATTGATTTTTGCCATTGAAAAACATGTTTTTCATATACCAGAAATGTTTGAAGCTACTGACTGAATGAAAGGAGCTGGCATCTCACTCTCTTTGAATCTTCTTTATCATGCTAGGATTAACAGGAAAAAGCTAAAAATTTCAGAATTGCACCGTGCAATGTGGAGATATTACTGTTTGTGCATTTACAATATTCATTGATTTTTGCCATTGAAAAACATGTTTTTCATATACCAGAAATGTTTGAAGCTACTGACTGAATGAAAGGAGCTGGCATCTCACTCTCTTTGAATCTTCTTTATCATGCTAGGATTAGCAGGAAAAAGCAAAAAATTTCAGAATTGCACCTTGCAATGTGGAGATATTACTGTTTGTGCATTTACAATATTCATTGATTTTTGCCATTGAAAAACATGTTTTTCATATACCAGAAATGTTTGAAGCTACTGACTGAATGAAAGGAGCTGGCATCTCACTCTCTTTGAATCTTCTTTATCATGCTAGGATTAACAGGAAAAAGCAAAAAATTTCAGAATTGCACCTTGCAATGTGGAGATATTACTGTTTGTGCATTTACAATATTCATTGATTTTTGCCATTGAAAAACATGTTTTTCATATACCAGAAATGTTTGAAGCTACTGACTGAATGAAAGGAGCTGGCATCTCACTCTCTTTGAATCTTCTTTATCATGCTAGGATTAACAGGAAAAAGCTAAAAATTTCAGAATTGCACCGTGCAATGTGGAGATATTACTGTTTGTGCATTTACAATATTCATTGATTTTTGCCATTGAAAAACATGTTTTTCATATACCAGAAATGTTTGAAGCTACTGACTGAATGAAAGGAGCTGGCATCTCACTCTCTTTGAATCTTCTTTATCATGCTAGGATTAGCAGGAAAAAGCAAAAAATTTCAGAATTGCACCTTGCAATGTGGAGATATTACTGTTTGTGCATTTACAATATTCATTGATTTTTGCCATTGAAAAACATGTTTTTCATATACCAGAAATGTTTGAAGCTACTGACTGAATGAAAGGAGCTGGCATCTCACTCTCTTTGAATCTTCTTTATCATGCTAGGATTAACAGGAAAAAGCAAAAAATTTCAGAATTGCACCTTGCAATGTGGAGATATTACTGTTTGTGCATTTACAATATTCATTGATTTTTGCCATTGAAAAACATGTTTTTCATATACCAGAAATGTTTGAAGCTACTGACTGAATGAAAGGAGCTGGCATCTCACTCTCTTTGAATCTTCTTTATCATGCTAGGATTAACAGGAAAAAGCAAAAAATTTCAGAATTGCACCTTGCAATGTGGAGATATTACTGTTTGTGCATTTACAATATTCATTGATTTTTGCCATTGAAAAACATGTTTTTCATATACCAGAAATGTTTGAAGCTACTGACTGAATGAAAGGAGCTGGCATCTCACTCTCTTTGAATCTTCTTTATCATGCTAGGATTAACAGGAAAAAGCTAAAAATTTCAGAATTGCACCGTGCAATGTGGAGATATTACTGTTTGTGCATTTACAATATTCATTGATTTTTGCCATTGAAAAACATGTTTTTCATATACCAGAAATGTTTGAAGCTACTGACTGAATGAAAGGAGCTGGCATCTCACTCTCTTTGAATCTTCTTTATCATGCTAGGATTAGCAGGAAAAAGCAAAAAATTTCAGAATTGCACCTTGCAATGTGGAGATATTACTGTTTGTGCATTTACAATATTCATTGATTTTTGCCATTGAAAAACATGTTTTTCATATACCAGAAATGTTTGAAGCTACTGACTGAATGAAAGGAGCTGGCATCTCACTCTCTTTGAATCTTCTTTATCATGCTAGGATTAACAGGAAAAAGCAAAAAATTTCAGAATTGCACCTTGCAATGTGGAGATATTACTGTTTGTGCATTTACAATATTCATTGATTTTTGCCATTGAAAAACATGTTTTTCATATACCAGAAATGTTTGAAGCTACTGACTGAATGAAAGGAGCTGGCATCTCACTCTCTTTGAATCTTCTTTATCATGCTAGGATTAACAGGAAAAAGCTAAAAATTTCAGAATTGCACCGTGCAATGTGGAGATATTACTGTTTGTGCATTTACAATATTCATTGATTTTTGCCATTGAAAAACATGTTTTTCATATACCAGAAATGTTTGAAGCTACTGACTGAATGAAAGGAGCTGGCATCTCACTCTCTTTGAATCTTCTTTATCATGCTAGGATTAACAGGAAAAAGCTAAAAATTTCAGAATTGCACCGTGCAATGTGGAGATATTACTGTTTGTGCATTTACAATATTCATTGATTTTTGCCATTGAAAAACATGTTTTTCATATACCAGAAATGTTTGAAGCTACTGACTGAATGAAAGGAGCTGGCATCTCACTCTCTTTGAATCTTCTTTATCATGCTAGGATTAGCAGGAAAAAGCAAAAAATTTCAGAATTGCACCTTGCAATGTGGAGATATTACTGTTTGTGCATTTACAATATTCATTGATTTTTGCCATTGAAAAACATGTTTTTCATATACCAGAAATGTTTGAAGCTACTGACTAAATGAAAGGAGCTGTCATCTCACTCTCTTTGAATCTTCTTTATCATGCTAGGATTAACAGGAAAAAGCAAAAAATTTCAGAATTGCACCTTGCAATGTGGAGATATTACTGTTTGTGCATTTACAATATTCATTGATTTTTGCCATTGAAAAACATGTTTTTCATATACCAGAAATGTTTGAAGCTACTGACTGAATGAAAGGAGCTGGCATCTCACTCTCTTTGAATCTTCTTTATCATGCTAGGATTAACAGGAAAAAGCTAAAAATTTCAGAATTGCACCGTGCAATGTGGAGATATTACTGTTTGTGCATTTACAATATTCATTGATTTTTGCCATTGAAAAACATGTTTTTCATATACCAGAAATGTTTGAAGCTACTGACTGAATGAAAGGAGCTGGCATCTCACTCTCTTTGAATCTTCTTTATCATGCTAGGATTAACAGGAAAAAGCTAAAAATTTCAGAATTGCACCGTGCAATGTGGAGATATTACTGTTTGTGCATTTACAATATTCATTGATTTTTGCCATTGAAAAACATGTTTTTCATATACCAGAAATGTTTGAAGCTACTGACTGAATGAAAGGAGCTGGCATCTCACTCTCTTTGAATCTTCTTTATCATGCTAGGATTAGCAGGAAAAAGCAAAAAATTTCAGAATTGCACCTTGCAATGTGGAGATATTACTGTTTGTGCATTTACAATATTCATTGATTTTTGCCATTGAAAAACATGTTTTTCATATACCAGAAATGTTTGAAGCTACTGACTGAATGAAAGGAGCTGGCATCTCACTCTCTTTGAATCTTCTTTATCATGCTAGGATTAACAGGAAAAAGCAAAAAATTTCAGAATTGCACCTTGCAATGTGGAGATATTACTGTTTGTGCATTTACAATATTCATTGATTTTTGCCATTGAAAAACATGTTTTTCATATACCAGAAATGTTTGAAGCTACTGACTGAATGAAAGGAGCTGGCATCTCACTCTCTTTGAATCTTCTTTATCATGCTAGGATTAACAGGAAAAAGCTAAAAATTTCAGAATTGCACCGTGCAATGTGGAGATATTAGTTTGTGCATTTACAATATTCATTGATTTTTGCCATTGAAAAACATGTTTTTCATATACCAGAAATGTTTGAAGCTACTGACTGAATGAAAGGAGCTGGCATCTCACTCTCTTTGAATCTTCTTTATCATGCTAGGATTAGCAGGAAAAAGCAAAAAATTTCAGAATTGCACCTTGCAATGTGGAGATATTACTGTTTGTGCATTTACAATATTCATTGATTTTTGCCATTGAAAAACATGTTTTTCATATACCAGAAATGTTTGAAGCTACTGACTGAATGAAAGGAGCTGGCATCTCACTCTCTTTGAATCTTCTTTATCATGCTAGGATTAACAGGAAAAAGCAAAAAATTTCAGAATTGCACCTTGCAATGTGGAGATATTACTGTTTGTGCATTTACAATATTCATTGATTTTTGCCATTGAAAAACATGTTTTTCATATACCAGAAATGTTTGAAGCTACTGACTGAATGAAAGGAGCTGGCATCTCACTCTCTTTAAATCTTCTTTATCATGCTAGGATTAACAGGAAAAAGCTAAAAATTTCAGAATTGCACCGTGCAATGTGGAGATATTACTGTTTGTGCATTTACAATATTCATTGATTTTTGCCATTGAAAAACATGTTTTTCATATACCAGAAATGTTTGAAGCTACTGACTGAATGAAAGGAGCTGGCATCTCACTCTCTTTGAATCTTCTTTATCATGCTAGGATTAGCAGGAAAAAGCAAAAAATTTCAGAATTGCACCTTGCAATGTGGAGATATTACTGTTTGTGCATTTACAATATTCATTGATTTTTGCCATTGAAAAACATGTTTTTCATATACCAGAAATGTTTGAAGCTACTGACTAAATGAAAGGAGCTGTCATCTCACTCTCTTTGAATCTTCTTTATCATGCTAGGATTAACAGGAAAAAGCAAAAAATTTCAGAATTGCACCTTGCAATGTGGAGATATTACTGTTTGTGCATTTACAATATTCATTGATTTTTGCCATTGAAAAACATGTTTTTCATATACCAGAAATGTTTGAAGCTACTGACTGAATGAAAGGAGCTGGCATCTCACTCTCTTTGAATCTTCTTTATCATGCTAGGATTAACAGGAAAAAGCAAAAAATTTCAGAATTGCACCTTGCAATGTGGAGATATTACTGTTTGTGCATTTACAATATTCATTGATTTTTGCCATTGAAAAACATGTTTTTCATATACCAGAAATGTTTGAAGCTACTGACTGAATGAAAGGAGCTGGCATCTCACTCTCTTTGAATCTTCTTTATCATGCTAGGATTAACAGGAAAAAGCTAAAAATTTCAGAATTGCACCGTGCAATGTGGAGATATTACTGTTTGTGCATTTACAATATTCATTGATTTTTGCCATTGAAAAACATGTTTTTCATATACCAGAAATGTTTGAAGCTACTGACTGAATGAAAGGAGCTGGCATCTCACTCTCTTTGAATCTTCTTTATCATGCTAGGATTAGCAGGAAAAAGCAAAAAATTTCAGAATTGCACCTTGCAATGTGGAGATATTACTGTTTGTGCATTTACAATATTCATTGATTTTTGCCATTGAAAAACATGTTTTTCATATACCAGAAATGTTTGAAGCTACTGACTGAATGAAAGGAGCTGGCATCTCACTCTCTTTGAATCTTCTTTATCATGCTAGGATTAACAGGAAAAAGCAAAAAATTTCAGAATTGCACCTTGCAATGTGGAGATATTACTGTTTGTGCATTTACAATATTCATTGATTTTTGCCATTGAAAAACATGTTTTTCATATACCAGAAATGTTTGAAGCTACTGACTGAATGAAAGGAGCTGGCATCTCACTCTCTTTGAATCTTCTTTATCATGCTAGGATTAACAGGAAAAAGCTAAAAATTTCAGAATTGCACCGTGCAATGTGGAGATATTACTGTTTGTGCATTTACAATATTCATTGATTTTTGCCATTGAAAAACATGTTTTTCATATACCAGAAATGTTTGAAGCTACTGACTGAATGAAAGGAGCTGGCATCTCACTCTCTTTGAATCTTCTTTATCATGCTAGGATTAGCAGGAAAAAGCAAAAAATTTCAGAATTGCACCTTGCAATGTGGAGATATTACTGTTTGTGCATTTACAATATTCATTGATTTTTGCCATTGAAAAACATGTTTTTCATATACCAGAAATGTTTGAAGCTACTGACTGAATGAAAGGAGCTGGCATCTCACTCTCTTTGAATCTTCTTTATCATGCTAGGATTAGCAGGAAAAAGCAAAAAATTTCAGAATTGCACCTTGCAATGTGGAGATATTACTGTTTGTGCATTTACAATATTCATTGATTTTTGCCATTGAAAAACGTTTTTCATATACCAGAAATGTTTGAAGCTACTGACTGAATGAAAGGAGCTGGCATCTCACTCTCTTTGAATCTTCTTTATCATGCTAGGATTAACAGGAAAAAGCAAAAAATTTCAGAATTGCACCTTGCAATGTGGAGATATTACTGTTTGTGCATTTACAATATTCATTGATTTTTGCCATTGAAAAACATGTTTTTCATATACCAGAAATGTTTGAAGCTACTGACTGAATGAAAGGAGCTGGCATCTCACTCTCTTTGAATCTTCTTTATCATGCTAGGATTAACAGGAAAAAGCTAAAAATTTCAGAATTGCACCGTGCAATGTGGAGATATTACTGTTTGTGCATTTACAATATTCATTGATTTTTGCCATTGAAAAACATGTTTTTCATATACCAGAAATGTTTGAAGCTACTGACTGAATGAAAGGAGCTGGCATCTCACTCTCTTTGAATCTTCTTTATCATGCTAGGATTAGCAGGAAAAAGCAAAAAATTTCAGAATTGCACCTTGCAATGTGGAGATATTACTGTTTGTGCATTTACAATATTCATTGATTTTTGCCATTGAAAAACATGTTTTTCATATACCAGAAATGTTTGAAGCTACTGACTGAATGAAAGGAGCTGGCATCTCACTCTCTTTGAATCTTCTTTATCATGCTAGGATTAACAGGAAAAAGCTAAAAATTTCAGAATTGCACCGTGCAATGTGGAGATATTACTGTTTGTGCATTTACAATATTCATTGATTTTTGCCATTGAAAAACATGTTTTTCATATACCAGAAATGTTTGAAGCTACTGACTGAATGAAAGGAGCTGGCATCTCACTCTCTTTGAATCTTCTTTATCATGCTAGGATTAGCAGGAAAAAGCAAAAAATTTCAGAATTGCACCTTGCAATGTGGAGATATTACTGTTTGTGCATTTACAATATTCATTGATTTTTGCCATTGAAAAACATGTTTTTCATATACCAGAAATGTTTGAAGCTACTGACTGAATGAAAGGAGCTGGCATCTCACTCTCTTTGAATCTTCTTTATCATGCTAGGATTAACAGGAAAAAGCAAAAAATTTCAGAATTGCACCTTGCAATGTGGAGATATTACTGTTTGTGCATTTACAATATTCATTGATTTTTGCCATTGAAAAACATGTTTTTCATATACCAGAAATGTTTGAAGCTACTGACTGAATGAAAGGAGCTGGCATCTCACTCTCTTTGAATCTTCTTTATCATGCTAGGATTAACAGGAAAAAGCTAAAAATTTCAGAATTGCACCGTGCAATGTGGAGATATTACTGTTTGTGCATTTACAATATTCATTGATTTTTGCCATTGAAAAACATGTTTTTCATATACCAGAAATGTTTGATGCTACTGACTGAATGAAAGGAGCTGGCATCTCACTCTCTTTGAATCTTCTTTATCATGCTAGGATTAGCAGGAAAAAGCAAAAAATTTCAGAATTGCACCTTGCAATGTGGAGATATTACTGTTTGTGCATTTACAATATTCATTGATTTTTGCCATTGAAAAACATGTTTTTCATATACCAGAAATGTTTGAAGCTACTGACTGAATGAAAGGAGCTGGCATCTCACTCTCTTTGAATCTTCTTTATCATGCTAGGATTAACAGGAAAAAGCAAAAAATTTCAGAATTGCACCTTGCAATGTGGAGATATTACTGTTTGTGCATTTACAATATTCATTGATTTTTGCCATTGAAAAACATGTTTTTCATATACCAGAAATGTTTGAAGCTACTGACTGAATGAAAGGAGCTGGCATCTCACTCTCTTTGAATCTTCTTTATCATGCTAGGATTAACAGGAAAAAGCTAAAAATTTCAGAATTGCACCGTGCAATGTGGAGATATTACTGTTTGTGCATTTACAATATTCATTGATTTTTGCCATTGAAAAACATGTTTTTCATATACCAGAAATGTTTGAAGCTACTGACTGAATGAAAGGAGCTGGCATCTCACTCTCTTTGAATCTTCTTTATCATGCTAGGATTAACAGGAAAAAGCTAAAAATTTCAGAATTGCACCGTGCAATGTGGAGATATTACTGTTTGTGCATTTACAATATTCATTGATTTTTGCCATTGAAAAACATGTTTTTCATATACCAGAAATGTTTGAAGCTACTGACTGAATGAAAGGAGCTGGCATCTCACTCTCTTTGAATCTTCTTTATCATGCTAGGATTAGCAGGAAAAAGCAAAAAATTTCAGAATTGCACCTTGCAATGTGGAGATATTACTGTTTGTGCATTTACAATATTCATTGATTTTTGCCATTGAAAAACATGTTTTTCATATACCAGAAATGTTTGAAGCTACTGACTAAATGAAAGGAGCTGTCATCTCACTCTCTTTGAATCTTCTTTATCATGCTAGGATTAACAGGAAAAAGCAAAAAATTTCAGAATTGCACCTTGCAATGTGGAGATATTACTGTTTGTGCATTTACAATATTCATTGATTTTTGCCATTGAAAAACATGTTTTTCATATACCAGAAATGTTTGAAGCTACTGACTGAATGAAAGGAGCTGGCATCTCACTCTCTTTGAATCTTCTTTATCATGCTAGGATTAACAGGAAAAAGCTAAAAATTTCAGAATTGCACCGTGCAATGTGGAGATATTACTGTTTGTGCATTTACAATATTCATTGATTTTTGCCATTGAAAAACATGTTTTTCATATACCAGAAATGTTTGAAGCTACTGACTGAATGAAAGGAGCTGGCATCTCACTCTCTTTGAATCTTCTTTATCATGCTAGGATTAACAGGAAAAAGCTAAAAATTTCAGAATTGCACCGTGCAATGTGGAGATATTACTGTTTGTGCATTTACAATATTCATTGATTTTTGCCATTGAAAAACATGTTTTTCATATACCAGAAATGTTTGAAGCTACTGACTGAATGAAAGGAGCTGGCATCTCACTCTCTTTGAATCTTCTTTATCATGCTAGGATTAGCAGGAAAAAGCAAAAAATTTCAGAATTGCACCTTGCAATGTGGAGATATTACTGTTTGTGCATTTACAATATTCATTGATTTTTGCCATTGAAAAACATGTTTTTCATATACCAGAAATGTTTGAAGCTACTGACTGAATGAAAGGAGCTGGCATCTCACTCTCTTTGAATCTTCTTTATCATGCTAGGATTAACAGGAAAAAGCAAAAAATTTCAGAATTGCACCTTGCAATGTGGAGATATTACTGTTTGTGCATTTACAATATTCATTGATTTTTGCCATTGAAAAACATGTTTTTCATATACCAGAAATGTTTGAAGCTACTGACTGAATGAAAGGAGCTGGCATCTCACTCTCTTTGAATCTTCTTTATCATGCTAGGATTAACAGGAAAAAGCTAAAAATTTCAGAATTGCACCGTGCAATGTGGAGATATTACTGTTTGTGCATTTACAATATTCATTGATTTTTGCCATTGAAAAACATGTTTTTCATATACCAGAAATGTTTGAAGCTACTGACTGAATGAAAGGAGCTGGCATCTCACTCTCTTTGAATCTTCTTTATCATGCTAGGATTAGCAGGAAAAAGCAAAAAATTTCAGAATTGCACCTTGCAATGTGGAGATATTACTGTTTGTGCATTTACAATATTCATTGATTTTTGCCATTGAAAAACATGTTTTTCATATACCAGAAATGTTTGAAGCTACTGACTGAATGAAAGGAGCTGGCATCTCACTCTCTTTGAATCTTCTTTATCATGCTAGGATTAACAGGAAAAAGCAAAAAATTTCAGAATTGCACCTTGCAATGTGGAGATATTACTGTTTGTGCATTTACAATATTCATTGATTTTTGCCATTGAAAAACATGTTTTTCATATACCAGAAATGTTTGAAGCTACTGACTGAATGAAAGGAGCTGGCATCTCACTCTCTTTGAATCTTCTTTATCATGCTAGGATTAACAGGAAAAAGCTAAAAATTTCAGAATTGCACCGTGCAATGTGGAGATATTACTGTTTGTGCATTTACAATATTCATTGATTTTTGCCATTGAAAAACATGTTTTTCATATACCAGAAATGTTTGAAGCTACTGACTGAATGAAAGGAGCTGGCATCTCACTCTCTTTGAATCTTCTTTATCATGCTAGGATTAGCAGGAAAAAGCAAAAAATTTCAGAATTGCACCTTGCAATGTGGAGATATTACTGTTTGTGCATTTACAATATTCATTGATTTTTGCCATTGAAAAACATGTTTTTCATATACCAGAAATGTTTGAAGCTACTGACTGAATGAAAGGAGCTGGCATCTCACTCTCTTTGAATCTTCTTTATCATGCTAGGATTAACAGGAAAAAGCTAAAAATTTCAGAATTGCACCGTGCAATGTGGAGATATTACTGTTTGTGCATTTACAATATTCATTGATTTTTGCCATTGAAAAACATGTTTTTCATATACCAGAAATGTTTGAAGCTACTGACTGAATGAAAGGAGCTGGCATCTCACTCTCTTTGAATCTTCTTTATCATGCTAGGATTAGCAGGAAAAAGCAAAAAATTTCAGAATTGCACCTTGCAATGTGGAGATATTACTGTTTGTGCATTTACAATATTCATTGATTTTTGCCATTGAAAAACATGTTTTTCATATACCAGAAATGTTTGAAGCTACTGACTGAATGAAAGGAGCTGGCATCTCACTCTCTTTGAATCTTCTTTATCATGCTAGGATTAACAGGAAAAAGCTAAAAATTTCAGAATTGCACCGTGCAATGTGGAGATATTACTGTTTGTGCATTTACAATATTCATTGATTTTTGCCATTGAAAAACATGTTTTTCATATACCAGAAATGTTTGAAGCTACTGACTGAATGAAAGGAGCTGGCATCTCACTCTCTTTGAATCTTCTTTATCATGCTAGGATTAGCAGGAAAAAGCAAAAAATTTCAGAATTGCACCTTGCAATGTGGAGATATTACTGTTTGTGCATTTACAATATTCATTGATTTTTGCCATTGAAAAACATGTTTTTCATATACCAGAAATGTTTGAAGCTACTGACTGAATGAAAGGAGCTGGCATCTCACTCTCTTTGAATCTTCTTTATCATGCTAGGATTAACAGGAAAAAGCAAAAAATTTCAGAATTGCACCTTGCAATGTGGAGATATTACTGTTTGTGCATTTACAATATTCATTGATTTTTGCCATTGAAAAACATGTTTTTCATATACCAGAAATGTTTGAAGCTACTGACTGAATGAAAGGAGCTGGCATCTCACTCTCTTTGAATCTTCTTTATCATGCTAGGATTAACAGGAAAAAGCTAAAAATTTCAGAATTGCACCGTGCAATGTGGAGATATTACTGTTTGTGCATTTACAATATTCATTGATTTTTGCCATTGAAAAACATGTTTTTCATATACCAGAAATGTTTGAAGCTACTGACTGAATGAAAGGAGCTGGCATCTCACTCTCTTTGAATCTTCTTTATCATGCTAGGATTAGCAGGAAAAAGCAAAAAATTTCAGAATTGCACCTTGCAATGTGGAGATATTACTGTTTGTGCATTTACAATATTCATTGATTTTTGCCATTGAAAAACATGTTTTTCATATACCAGAAATGTTTGAAGCTACTGACTGAATGAAAGGAGCTGGCATCTCACTCTCTTTGAATCTTCTTTATCATGCTAGGATTAACAGGAAAAAGCAAAAAATTTCAGAATTGCACCTTGCAATGTGGAGATATTACTGTTTGTGCATTTACAATATTCATTGATTTTTGCCATTGAAAAACATGTTTTTCATATACCAGAAATGTTTGAAGCTACTGACTGAATGAAAGGAGCTGGCATCTCACTCTCTTTGAATCTTCTTTATCATGCTAGGATTAACAGGAAAAAGCTAAAAATTTCAGAATTGCACCGTGCAATGTGGAGATATTACTGTTTGTGCATTTACAATATTCATTGATTTTTGCCATTGAAAAACATGTTTTTCATATACCAGAAATGTTTGAAGCTACTGACTGAATGAAAGGAGCTGGCATCTCACTCTCTTTGAATCTTCTTTATCATGCTAGGATTAACAGGAAAAAGCTAAAAATTTCAGAATTGCACCGTG
>NW_027371937.1:0-20540 GCF_046119375.1 Phyllobates terribilis
TAAAAATTTCAGAATTGCACCTTGCAATGTGGAGATATTACTGTTTGTGCATTTACAATATTCATTGATTTTTGCCATTGAAAAACATTTTTTCATATACCAGAAATGTTTGAAGCTACTACTGAATGAAAGGAGCTGGCATCTCACTCTCTTTGAATTTCTTTATCATGCTAGGATTAGCAGGAAAGAGCTAAAAATTTCAGAATTGCACCTTGCAATGTGGAGATATTACTGTTTGTGCATTTACAATATTCATTGATTTTTGCCATTGAAAAACATGTTTTTCATATACCAGAAATGTTTGAAGCTACTGACTGAATGAAAGGAGCTGGCATCTCACTCTCTTTGAATCTTCTTTATCATGCTAGGATTAGCAGGAAAAAGCTAAAAATTTCAGAATTGCACCTTGCAATGTGGAGATATTACTGTTTGTGCATTTACAATATTCATTGATTTTTGCCATTGAAAAACATGTTTTTCATATACCAGAAATGTTTGAAGCTACTGACTGAATGAAAGGAGCTGGCATCTCACTCTCTTTGAATCTTCTTTATCATGCTAGGATTAACAGGAAAAAGCTAAAAATTTCAGAATTGCACCGTGCAATGTGGAGATATTACTGTTTGTGCATTTACAATATTCATTGATTTTTGCCATTGAAAAACATGTTTTTCATATACCAGAAATGTTTGAAGCTACTGACTGAATGAAAGGAGCTGGCATCTCACTCTCTTTGAATCTTCTTTATCATGCTAGGATTAACAGGAAAAAGCTAAAAATTTCAGAATTGCACCTTGCAATGTGGAGATATTACTGTTTGTGCATTTACAATATTCATTGATTTTTGCCATTGAAAAACATGTTTTTCATATACCAGAAATGTTTGAAGCTACTGACTGAATGAAAGGAGCTGGCATCTCACTCTCTTTGAATCTTCTTTATCATGCTAGGATTAGCAGGAAAAAGCTAAAAATTTCAGAATTGCACCTTGCAATGTGGAGATATTACTGTTTGTGCATTTACAATATTCATTGATTTTTGCCATTGAAAAACATGTTTTTCAGTATACCAGAAATGTTTGAAGCTACTGACTGAATGAAAGGAGCTGGCATCTCACTCTCTTTGAATCTTCTTTATCATGCTAGGATTAACAGGAAAAAGCTAAAAATTTCAGAATTGCACCGTGCAATGTGGAGATATTACTGTTTGTGCATTTACAATATTCATTGATTTTTGCCATTGAAAAACATGTTTTTCATATACCAGAAATGTTTGAAGCTACTGACTGAATGAAAGGAGCTGGCATCTCACTCTCTTTGAATCTTCTTTATCATGCTAGGATTAACAGGAAAAAGCAAAAAATTTCAGAATTGCACCGTGCAATGTGGAGATATTACTGTTTGTGCATTTACAATATTCATTGATTTTTGCCATTGAAAAACATGTTTTTCATATACCAGAAATGTTTGAAGCTACTGACTGAATGAAAGGAGCTGGCATCTCACTCTCTTTGAATCTTCTTTATCATGCTAGGATTAGCAGGAAAAAGCAAAAAATTTCAGAATTGCACCGTGCAATGTGGAGATATTACTGTTTGTGCATTTACAATATTCATTGATTTTTGCCATTGAAAAACATGTTTTTCATATACCAGAAATGTTTGAAGCTACTGACTGAATGAAAGGAGCTGGCATCTCACTCTCTTTGAATCTTCTTTATCATGCTAGGATTAGCAGGAAAAAGCAAAAAATTTCAGAATTGCACCTTGCAATGTGGAGATATTTCTGTTTGTGCATTTACAATATTCATTGATTTTTGCCATTGAAAAACATGTTTTTCATATACCAGAAATGTTTGAAGCTACTGACTGAATGAAAGGAGCTGGCATCTCACTCTCTTTGAATCTTCTTTATCATGCTAGGATTAGCAGGAAAAAGCAAAAAATTTCAGAATTGCACCGTGCAATGTGGAGATATTACTGTTTGTGCATTTACAATATTCATTGATTTTTGCCATTGAAAAACATGTTTTTCATATACCAGAAATGTTTGAAGCTACTGACTGAATGAAAGGAGCTGGCATCTCACTCTCTTTGAATCTTCTTTATCATGCTAGGATTAACAGGAAAAAGCAAAAAATTTCAGAATTGCACCGTGCAATGTGGAGATATTACTGTTTGTGCATTTACAATATTCATTGATTTTTGCCATTGAAAAACATGTTTTTCATATACCAGAAATGTTTGAAGCTACTGACTGAATGAAAGGAGCTGGCATCTCACTCTCTTTGAATCTTCTTTATCATGCTAGGATTAGCAGGAAAAAGCTAAAAATTTCAGAATTGCACCTTGCAATGTGGAGATATTACTGTTTGTGCATTTACAATATTCATTGATTTTTGCCATTGAAAAACATGTTTTTCATATACCAGAAATGTTTGAAGCTACTGACTGAATGAAAGGAGCTGGCATCTCACTCTCTTTGAATCTTCTTTATCATGCTAGGATTAGCAGGAAAAAGCTAAAAATTTCAGAATTGCACCTTGCAATGTGGAGATATTACTGTTTGTGCATTTACAATATTCATTGATTTTTGCCATTGAAAAACATGTTTTTCATATACCAGAAATGTTTGAAGCTACTGACTGAATGAAAGGAGCTGGCATCTCACTCTCTTTGAATCTTCTTTATCATGCTAGGATTAACAGGAAAAAGCTAAAAATTTCAGAATTGCACCGTGCAATGTGGAGATATTACTGTTTGTGCATTTACAATATTCATTGATTTTTGCCATTGAAAAACATGTTTTTCATATACCAGAAATGTTTGAAGCTACTGACTGAATGAAAGGAGCTGGCATCTCACTCTCTTTGAATCTTCTTTATCATGCTAGGATTAACAGGAAAAAGCAAAAAAATTTCAGAATTGCACCGTGCAATGTGGAGATATTACTGTTTGTGCATTTACAATATTCATTGATTTTTGCCATTGAAAAACATGTTTTTCATATACCAGAAATGTTTGAAGCTACTGACTGAATGAAAGGAGCTGGCATCTCACTCTCTTTGAATCTTCTTTATCATGCTAGGATTAGCAGGAAAAAGCAAAAAATTTCAGAATTGCACCGTGCAATGTGGAGATATTACTGTTTGTGCATTTACAATATTCATTGATTTTTGCCATTGAAAAACATGTTTTTCATATACCAGAAATGTTTGAAGCTACTGACTGAATGAAAGGAGCTGGCATCTCACTCTCTTTGAATCTTCTTTATCATGCTAGGATTAGCAGGAAAAAGCTAAAAATTTCAGAATTGCACCTTGCAATGTGGAGATATTACTGTTTGTGCATTTACAATATTCATTGATTTTTGCCATTGAAAAACATGTTTTTCATATACCAGAAATGTTTGAAGCTACTGACTGAATGAAAGGAGCTGGCATCTCACTCTCTTTGAATCTTCTTTATCATGCTAGGATTAGCAGGAAAAGCAAAAAATTTCAGAATTGCACCGTGCAATGTGGAGATATTACTGTTTGTGCATTTACAATATTCATTGATTTTTGCCATTGAAAAACATGTTTTTCATATACCAGAAATGTTTGAAGCTACTGACTGAATGAAAGGAGCTGGCATCTCACTCTCTTTGAATCTTCTTTATCATGCTAGGATTAACAGGAAAAAGCAAAAAATTTCAGAATTGCACCGTGCAATGTGGAGATATTACTGTTTGTGCATTTACAATATTCATTGATTTTTGCCATTGAAAAACATGTTTTTCATATACCAGAAATGTTTGAAGCTACTGACTGAATGAAAGGAGCTGGCATCTCACTCTCTTTGAATCTTCTTTATCATGCTAGGATTAGCAGGAAAAAGCTAAAAATTTCAGAATTGCACCTTGCAATGTGGAGATATTACTGTTTGTGCATTTACAATATTCATTGATTTTTGCCATTGAAAAACATGTTTTTCATATACCAGAAATGTTTGAAGCTACTGACTGAATGAAAGGAGCTGGCATCTCACTCTCTTTGAATCTTCTTTATCATGCTAGGATTAACAGGAAAAAGCAAAAAATTTCAGAATTGCACCGTGCAATGTGGAGATATTACTGTTTGTGCATTTACAATATTCATTGATTTTTGCCATTGAAAAACATGTTTTTCATATACCAGAAATGTTTGAAGCTACTGACTGAATGAAAGGAGCTGGCATCTCACTCTCTTTGAATCTTCTTTATCATGCTAGGATTAACAGGAAAAAGCTAAAAATTTCAGAATTGCACCTTGCAATGTGGAGATATTACTGTTTGTGCATTTACAATATTCATTGATTTTTGCCATTGAAAAACGTCCAGAAATGTTTGAAGCTACTGACTGAATGAAAGGAGCTGGCATCTCACTCTCTTTGAATCTTCTTTATCATGCTAGGATTAACAGGAAAAAGCAAAAGATTTCAGAATTGCACCTTGCAATGTGGAGATATTACTGTTTGTGCATTTACAATATTCATTGATTTTTGCCATTGAAAAACATGTTTTTCATATACCAGAAATGTTTGAAGCTACTGACTGAATGAAAGGAGCTGGCATCTCACTCTCTTTGAATCTTCTTTATCATGCTAGGATTAACAGGAAAAAGCAAAAAATTTCAGAATTGCACCGTGCAATGTGGAGATATTACTGTTTGTGCATTTACAATATTCATTGATTTTTGCCATTGAAAAACATGTTTTTCATATACCAGAAATGTTTGAAGCTACTGACTGAATGAAAGGAGCTGGCATCTCACTCTCTTTGAATCTTCTTTATCATGCTAGGATTAACAGGAAAAAGCAAAAAATTTCAGAATTGCACCGTGCAATGTGGAGATATTACTGTTTGTGCATTTACAATATTCATTGATTTTTGCCATTGAAAAACATGTTTTTCATATACCAGAAATGTTTGAAGCTACTGACTGAATGAAAGGAGCTGGCATCTCACTCTCTTTGAATCTTCTTTATCATGCTAAGATTAGCAGGAAAAAGCAAAAAATTTCAGAATTGCACCGTGCAATGTGGAGATATTACTGTTTGTGCATTTACAATATTCATTGATTTTTGCCATTGAAAAACATGTTTTTCATATACCAGAAATGTTTGAAGCTACTGACTGAATGAAAGGAGCTGGCATCTCACTCTCTTTGAATCTTCTTTATCATGCTAGGATTAGCAGGAAAAAGCTAAAAATTTCAGAATTGCACCTTGCAATGTGGAGATATTACTGTTTGTGCATTTACAATATTCATTGATTTTTGCCATTGAAAAACATGTTTTTCATATACCAGAAATGTTTGAAGCTACTGACTGAATGAAAGGAGCTGGCATCTCACTCTCTTTGAATCTTCTTTATCATGCTAGGATTAGCAGGAAAAAGCTAAAAATTTCAGAATTGCACCTTGCAATGTGGAGATATTACTGTTTGTGCATTTACAATATTCATTGATTTTTGCCATTGAAAAACATGTTTTTCATATACCAGAAATGTTTGAAGCTACTGACTGAATGAAAGGAGCTGGCATCTCACTCTCTTTGAATCTTCTTTATCATGCTAGGATTAGCAGGAAAAAGCTAAAAATTTCAGAATTGCACCTTGCAATGTGGAGATATTACTGTTTGTGCATTTACAATATTCATTGATTTTTGCCATTGAAAAACATGTTTTTCATATACCAGAAATGTTTGAAGCTACTGACTGAATGAAAGGAGCTGGCATCTCACTCTCTTTGAATCTTCTTTATCATGCTAGGATTAGCAGGAAAAAGCAAAAAATTTCAGAATTGCACCGTGCAATGTGGAGATATTACTGTTTGTGCATTTACAATATTCATTGATTTTTGCCATTGAAAAACATGTTTTTCATATACCAGAAATGTTTGAAGCTACTGACTGAATGAAAGGAGCTGGCATCTCACTCTCTTTGAATCTTCTTTATCATGCTAGGATTAGCAGGAAAAAGCTAAAAATTTCAGAATTGCACCTTGCAATGTGGAGATATTACTGTTTGTGCATTTACAATATTCATTGATTTTTGCCATTGAAAAACATGTTTTTCATATACCAGAAATGTTTGAAGCTACTGACTGAATGAAAGGAGCTGGCATCTCACTCTCTTTGAATCTTCTTTATCATGCTAGGATTAGCAGGAAAAAGCTAAAAATTTCAGAATTGCACCTTGCAATGTGGAGATATTACTGTTTGTGCATTTACAATATTCATTGATTTTTGCCATTGAAAAACGTCCAGAAATGTTTGAAGCTACTGACTGAATGAAAGGAGCTGGCATCTCACTCTCTTTGAATCTTCTTTATCATGCTAGGATTAGCAGGAAAAAGCTAAAAATTTCAGAATTGCACCGTGCAATGTGGAGATATTACTGTTTGTGCATTTACAATATTCATTGATTTTTGCCATTGAAAAACGTCCAGAAATGTTTGAAGCTACTGACTGAATGAAAGGAGCTGGCATCTCACTCTCTTTGAATCTTCTTTATCATGCTAGGATTAGCAGGAAAAAGCAAAAAATTTCAGAATTGCACCGTGCAATGTGGAGATATTACTGTTTGTGCATTTACAATATTCATTGATTTTTGCCATTGAAAAACATGTTTTTCATATACCAGAAATGTTTGAAGCTACTGACTGAATGAAAGGAGCTGGCATCTCACTCTCTTTGAATCTTCTTTATCATGCTAGGATTAGCAGGAAAAAGCAAAAAATTTCAGAATTGCACCGTGCAATGTGGAGATATTACTGTTTGTGCATTTACAATATTCATTGATTTTTGCCATTGAAAAACATGTTTTTCATATACCAGAAATGTTTGAAGCTACTGACTGAATGAAAGGAGCTGGCATCTCACTCTCTTTGAATCTTCTTTATCATGCTAGGATTAACAGGAAAAAGCTAAAAATTTCAGAATTGCACCTTGCAATGTGGAGATATTACTGTTTGTGCATTTACAATATTCATTGATTTTTGCCATTGAAAAACGTCCAGAAATGTTTGAAGCTACTGACTGAATGAAAGGAGCTGGCATCTCACTCTCTTTGAATCTTCTTTATCATGCTAGGATTAACAGGAAAAAGCAAAAAATTTCAGAATTGCACCTTGCAATGTGGAGATATTACTGTTTGTGCATTTACAATATTCATTGATTTTTGCCATTGAAAAACATGTTTTTCATATACCAGAAATGTTTGAAGCTACTGACTGAATGAAAGGAGCTGGCATCTCACTCTCTTTGAATCTTCTTTATCATGCTAGGATTAACAGGAAAAAGCAAAAAATTTCAGAATTGCACCGTGCAATGTGGAGATATTACTGTTTGTGCATTTACAATATTCATTGATTTTTGCCATTGAAAAACGTCCAGAAATGTTTGAAGCTACTGACTGAATGAAAGGAGCTGGCATCTCACTCTCTTTGAATCTTCTTTATCATGCTAGGATTAGCAGGAAAAAGCTAAAAATTTCAGAATTGCACCGTGCAATGTGGAGATATTACTGTTTGTGCATTTACAATATTCATTGATTTTTGCCATTGAAAAACATGTTTTTCATATACCAGAAATGTTTGAAGCTACTGACTGAATGAAAGGAGCTGGCATCTCACTCTCTTTGAATCTTCTTTATCATGCTAGGATTAGCAGGAAAAAGCTAAAAATTTCAGAATTGCACCGTGCAATGTGGAGATATTACTGTTTGTGCATTTACAATATTCATTGATTTTTGCCATTGAAAAACATGTTTTTCATATACCAGAAATGTTTGAAGCTACTGACTGAATGAAAGGAGCTGGCATCTCACTCTCTTTGAATCTTCTTTATCATGCTAGGATTAACAGGAAAAAGCAAAAAATTTCAGAATTGCACCGTGCAATGTGGAGATATTACTGTTTGTGCATTTACAATATTCATTGATTTTTGCCATTGAAAAACATGTTTTTCATATACCAGAAATGTTTGAAGCTACTGACTGAATGAAAGGAGCTGGCATCTCACTCTCTTTGAATCTTCTTTATCATGCTAGGATTAGCAGGAAAAAGCTAAAAATTTCAGAATTGCACCTTGCAATGTGGAGATATTACTGTTTGTGCATTTACAATATTCATTGATTTTTGCCATTGAAAAACGTCCAGAAATGTTTGAAGCTACTGACTGAATGAAAGGAGCTGGCATCTCACTCTCTTTGAATCTTCTTTATCATGCTAGGATTAGCAGGAAAAAGCTAAAAATTTCAGAATTGCAACGTGCAATGTGGAGATATTACTGTTTGTGCATTTACAATATTCATTGATTTTTGCCATTGAAAAACGTCCAGAAATGTTTGAAGCTACTGAGTGAATGAAAGGAGCTGGCATCTCACTCTCTTTGAATCTTCTTTATCATGCTAGGATTAGCAGGAAAAAGCAAAAAATTTCAGAATTGCACCGTGCAATGTGGAGATATTACTGTTTGTGCATTTACAATATTCATTGATTTTTGCCATTGAAAAACATGTTTTTCATATACCAGAAATGTTTGAAGCTACTGACTGAATGAAAGGAGCTGGCATCTCACTCTCTTTGAATCTTCTTTATCATGCTAGGATTAACAGGAAAAAGCAAAAAATTTCAGAATTGCACCGTGCAATGTGGAGATATTACTGTTTGTGCATTTACAATATTCATTGATTTTTGCCATTGAAAAACATGTTTTTCATATACCAGAAATGTTTGAAGCTACTGACTGAATGAAAGGAGCTGGCATCTCACTCTCTTTGAATCTTCTTTATCATGCTAGGATTAGCAGGAAAAAGCTAAAAATTTCAGAATTGCACCTTGCAATGTGGAGATATTACTGTTTGTGCATTTACAATATTCATTGATTTTTGCCATTGAAAAACATGTTTTTCATATACCAGAAATGTTTGAAGCTACTGACTGAATGAAAGGAGCTGGCATCTCACTCTCTTTGAATCTTCTTTATCATGCTAGGATTAGCAGGAAAAAGCAAAAAATTTCAGAATTGCACCGTGCAATGTGGAGATATTACTGTTTGTGCATTTACAATATTCATTGATTTTTGCCATTGAAAAACATGTTTTTCATATACCAGAAATGTTTGAAGCTACTGACTGAATGAAAGGAGCTGGCATCTCACTCTCTTTGAATCTTCTTTATCATGCTAGGATTAGCAGGAAAAAGCTAAAAATTTCAGAATTGCACCTTGCAATGTGGAGATATTACTGTTTGTGCATTTACAATATTCATTGATTTTTGCCATTGAAAAACATGTTTTTCATATACCAGAAATGTTTGAAGCTACTGACTGAATGAAAGGAGCTGGCATCTCACTCTCTTTGAATCTTCTTTATCATGCTAGGATTAGCAGGAAAAAGCTAAAAATTTCAGAATTGCACCTTGCAATGTGGAGATATTACTGTTTGTGCATTTACAATATTCATTGATTTTTGCCATTGAAAAACGTCCAGAAATGTTTGAAGCTACTGACTGAATGAAAGGAGCTGGCATCTCACTCTCTTTGAATCTTCTTTATCATGCTAGGATTAGCAGGAAAAAGCTAAAAATTTCAGAATTGCACCGTGCAATGTGGAGATATTACTGTTTGTGCATTTACAATATTCATTGATTTTTGCCATTGAAAAACGTCCAGAAATGTTTGAAGCTACTGACTGAATGAAAGGAGCTGGCATCTCACTCTCTTTGAATCTTCTTTATCATGCTAGGATTAGCAGGAAAAAGCAAAAAATTTCAGAATTGCACCATGCAATGTGGAGATATTACTGTTTGTGCATTTACAATATTCATTGATTTTTGCCATTGAAAAACATGTTTTTCATATACCAGAAATGTTTGAAGCTACTGACTGAATGAAAGGAGCTGGCATCTCACTCTCTTTGAATCTTCTTTATCATGCTAGGATTAGCAGGAAAAAGCAAAAAATTTCAGAATTGCACCGTGCAATGTGGAGATATTACTGTTTGTGCATTTACAATATTCATTGATTTTTGCCATTGAAAAACATGTTTTTCATATACCAGAAATGTTTGAAGCTACTGACTGAATGAAAGGAGCTGGCATCTCACTCTCTTTGAATCTTCTTTATCATGCTAGGATTAACAGGAAAAAGCTAAAAATTTCAGAATTGCACCTTGCAATGTGGAGATATTACTGTTTGTGAATTTACAATATTCATTGATTTTTGCCATTGAAAAACGTCCAGAAATGTTTGAAGCTACTGACTGAATGAAAGGAGCTGGCATCTCACTCTCTTTGAATCTTCTTTATCATGCTAGGATTAACAGGAAAAAGCAAAAAATTTCAGAATTGCACCTTGCAATGTGGAGATATTACTGTTTGTGCATTTACAATATTCATTGATTTTTGCCATTGAAAAACATGTTTTTCATATACCAGAAATGTTTGAAGCTACTGACTGAATGAAAGGAGCTGGCATCTCACTCTCTTTGAATCTTCTTTATCATGCTAGGATTAACAGGAAAAAGCAAAAAATTTCAGAATTGCACCGTGCAATGTGGAGATATTACTGTTTGTGCATTTACAATATTCATTGATTTTTGCCATTGAAAAACGTCCAGAAATGTTTGAAGCTACTGACTGAATGAAAGGAGCTGGCATCTCACTCTCTTTGAATCTTCTTTATCATGCTAGGATTAGCAGGAAAAAGCTAAAAATTTCAGAATTGCACCGTGCAATGTGGAGATATTACTGTTTGTGCATTTACAATATTCATTGATTTTTGCCATTGAAAAACATGTTTTTCATATACCAGAAATGTTTGAAGCTACTGACTGAATGAAAGGAGCTGGCATCTCACTCTCTTTGAATCTTCTTTATCATGCTAGGATTAGCAGGAAAAAGCTAAAAATTTCAGAATTGCACCGTGCAATGTGGAGATATTACTGTTTGTGCATTTACAATATTCATTGATTTTTGCCATTGAAAAACATGTTTTTCATATACCAGAAATGTTTGAAGCTACTGACTGAATGAAAGGAGCTGGCATCTCACTCTCTTTGAATCTTCTTTATCATGCTAGGATTAACAGGAAAAAGCAAAAAATTTCAGAATTGCACCGTGCAATGTGGAGATATTACTGTTTGTGCATTTACAATATTCATTGATTTTTGCCATTGAAAAACATGTTTTTCATATACCAGAAATGTTTGAAGCTACTGACTGAATGAAAGGAGCTGGCATCTCACTCTCTTTGAATCTTCTTTATCATGCTAGGATTAGCAGGAAAAAGCTAAAAATTTCAGAATTGCACCTTGCAATGTGGAGATATTACTGTTTGTGCATTTACAATATTCATTGATTTTTGCCATTGAAAAACGTCCAGAAATGTTTGAAGCTACTGACTGAATGAAAGGAGCTGGCATCTCACTCTCTTTGAATCTTCTTTATCATGCTAGGATTAGCAGGAAAAAGCTAAAAATTTCAGAATTGCACCGTGCAATGTGGAGATATTACTGTTTGTGCATTTACAATATTCATTGATTTTTGCCATTGAAAAACGTCCAGAAATGTTTGAAGCTACTGAGTGAATGAAAGGAGCTGGCATCTCACTCTCTTTGAATCTTCTTTATCATGCTAGGATTAGCAGGAAAAAGCAAAAAATTTCAGAATTGCACCGTGCAATGTGGAGATATTACTGTTTGTGCATTTACAATATTCATTGATTTTTGCCATTGAAAAACATGTTTTTCATATACCAGAAATGTTTGAAGCTACTGACTGAATGAAAGGAGCTGGCATCTCACTCTCTTTGAATCTTCTTTATCATGCTAGGATTAGCAGGAAAAAGCAAAAAATTTCAGATTTGCACCGTACAATGTGGAGATATTACTGTTTGTGCATTTACAATATTCATTAATTTTTGCCATTGAAAAACATGTTTTTCATATACCAGAAATGTTTGAAGCTACTGACTGAATGAAAGGAGCTGGCATCTCACTCTCTTTGAATCTTCTTTATCATGCTAGGATTAGCAGGAAAAAGCTAAAAATTTCAGAATTGCACCGTGCAATGTGGAGATATTACTGTTTGTGCATTTACAATATTCATTGATTTTTGCCATTGAAAAACATGTTTTTCATATACCAGAAATGTTTGAAGCTACTGACTGAATGAAAGGAGCTGGCATCTCACTCTCTTTGAATCTTCTTTATCATGCTAGGATTAGCAGGAAAAAGCAAAAAATTTCAGAATTGCACCTTGCAATGTGGAGATATTACTGTTTGTGCATTTACAATATTCATTGATTTTTGCCATTGAAAAACATGTTTTTCATATACCAGAAATGTTTGAAGCTACTGACTGAATGAAAGGAGCTGGCATCTCACTCTCTTTGAATCTTCTTTATCATGCTAGGATTAGCAGGAAAAAGCTAAAAATTTCAGAATTGCACCTTGCAATGTGGAGATATTACTGTTTGTGCATTTACAATATTCATTGATTTTTGCCATTGAAAAACATGTTTTTCATATACCAGAAATGTTTGAAGCTACTGACTGAATGAAAGGAGCTGGCATCTCACTCTCTTTGAATCTTCTTTATCATGCTAGGATTAGCAGGAAAAAGCTAAAAATTTCAGAATTGCACCTTGCAATGTGGAGATATTACTGTTTGTGCATTTACAATATTCATTGATTTTTGCCATTGAAAAACATGTTTTTCATATACCAGAAATGTTTGAAGCTACTGACTGAATGAAAGGAGCTGGCATCTCACTCTCTTTGAATCTTCTTTATCATGCTAGGATTAACAGGAAAAAGCTAAAAATTTCAGAATTGCACCGTGCAATGTGGAGATATTACTGTTTGTGCATTTACAATATTCATTGATTTTTGCCATTGAAAAACGTCCAGAAATGTTTGAAGCTACTGACTGAATGAAAGGAGCTGGCATCTCACTCTCTTTGAATCTTCTTTATCATGCTAGGATTAGCAGGAAAAAGCTAAAAATTTCAGAATTGCACCTTGCAATGTGGAGATATTACTGTTTGTGCATTTACAATATTCATTGATTTTTGCCATTGAAAAACATGTTTTTCATATACCAGAAATGTTTGAAGCTACTGACTGAATGAAAGGAGCTGGCATCTCACTCTCTTTGAATCTTCTTTATCATGCTAGGATTAGCAGGAAAAAGCTAAAAATTTCAGAATTGCACCGTGCAATGTGGAGATATTACTGTTTGTGCATTTACAATATTCATTGATTTTTGCCATTGAAAAACATGTTTTTCATATACCAGAAATGTTTGAAGCTACTGACTGAATGAAAGGAGCTGGCATCTCACTCTCTTTGAATCTTCTTTATCATGCTAGGATTAGCAGGAAAAAGCAAAAAATTTCAGAATTGCACCGTGCAATGTGGAGATATTACTGTTTGTGCATTTACAATATTCATTGATTTTTGCCATTGAAAAACATGTTTTTCATATACCAGAAATGTTTGAAGCTACTGACTGAATGAAAGGAGCTGGCATCTCACTCTCTTTGAATCTTCTTTATCATGCTAGGATTAACAGGAAAAAGCTAAAAATTTCAGAATTGCACCTTGCAATGTGGAGATATTACTGTTTGTGCATTTACAATATTCATTGATTTTTGCCATTGAAAAACGTCCAGAAATGTTTGAAGCTACTGACTGAATGAAAGGAGCTGGCATCTCACTCTCTTTGAATCTTCTTTATCATGCTAGGATTAACAGGAAAAAGCAAAAAATTTCAGAATTGCACCTTGCAATGTGGAGATATTACTGTTTGTGCATTTACAATATTCATTGATTTTTGCCATTGAAAAACATGTTTTTCATATACCAGAAATGTTTGAAGCTACTGACTGAATGAAAGGAGCTGGCATCTCACTCTCTTTGAATCTTCTTTATCATGCTAGGATTAACAGGAAAAAGCAAAAAATTTCAGAATTGCACCGTGCAATGTGGAGATATTACTGTTTGTGCATTTACAATATTCATTGATTTTTGCCATTGAAAAACGTCCAGAAATGTTTGAAGCTACTGACTGAATGAAAGGAGCTGGCATCTCACTCTCTTTGAATCTTCTTTATCATGCTAGGATTAGCAGGAAAAAGCTAAAAATTTCAGAATTGCACCGTGCAATGTGGAGATATTACTGTTTGTGCATTTACAATATTCATTGATTTTTGCCATTGAAAAACATGTTTTTCATATACCAGAAATGTTTGAAGCTACTGACTGAATGAAAGGAGCTGGCATCTCACTCTCTTTGAATCTTCTTTATCATGCTAGGATTAGCAGGAAAAAGCTAAAAATTTCAGAATTGCACCGTGCAATGTGGAGATATTACTGTTTGTGCATTTACAATATTCATTGATTTTTGCCATTGAAAAACATGTTTTTCATATACCAGAAATGTTTGAAGCTACTGACTGAATGAAAGGAGCTGGCATCTCACTCTCTTTGAATCTTCTTTATCATGCTAGGATTAACAGGAAAAAGCAAAAAATTTCAGAATTGCACCGTGCAATGTGGAGATATTACTGTTTGTGCATTTACAATATTCATTGATTTTTGCCATTGAAAAACATGTTTTTCATATACCAGAAATGTTTGAAGCTACTGACTGAATGAAAGGAGCTGGCATCTCACTCTCTTTGAATCTTCTTTATCATGCTAGGATTAGCAGGAAAAAGCTAAAAATTTCAGAATTGCACCTTGCAATGTGGAGATATTACTGTTTGTGCATTTACAATATTCATTGATTTTTGCCATTGAAAAACATGTTTTTCATATACCAGAAATGTTTGAAGCTACTGACTGAATGAAAGGAGCTGGCATCTCACTCTCTTTGAATCTTCTTTATCATGCTAGGATTAGCAGGAAAAAGCTAAAAATTTCAGAATTGCACCTTGCAATGTGGAGATATTACTGTTTGTGCATTTACAATATTCATTGATTTTTGCCATTGAAAAACATGTTTTTCATATACCAGAAATGTTTGAAGCTACTGACTGAATGAAAGGAGCTGGCATCTCACTCTCTTTGAATCTTCTTTATCATGCTAGGATTAACAGGAAAAAGCTAAAAATTTCAGAATTGCACCGTGCAATGTGGAGATATTACTGTTTGTGCATTTACAATATTCATTGATTTTTGCCATTGAAAAACGTCCAGAAATGTTTGAAGCTACTGACTGAATGAAAGGAGCTGGCATCTCACTCTCTTTGAATCTTCTTTATCATGCTAGGATTAGCAGGAAAAAGCAAAAAATTTCAGAATTGCACCGTGCAATGTGGAGATATTACTGTTTGTGCATTTACAATATTCATTGATTTTTGCCATTGAAAAACATGTTTTTCATATACCAGAAATGTTTGAAGCTACTGACTGAATGAAAGGAGCTGGCATCTCACTCTCTTTGAATCTTCTTTATCATGCTAGGATTAACAGGAAAAAGCTAAAAATTTCAGAATTGCACCGTGCAATGTGGAGATATTACTGTTTGTGCATTTACAATATTCATTGATTTTTGCCATTGAAAAACATGTTTTTCATATACCAGAAATGTTTGAAGCTACTGACTGAATGAAAGGAGCTGGCATCTCACTCTCTTTGAATCTTCTTTATCATGCTAGGATTAACAGGAAAAAGCTAAAAATTTCAGAATTGCACCTTGCAATGTGGAGATATTACTGTTTGTGCATTTACAATATTCATTGATTTTTGCCATTGAAAAACGTCCAGAAATGTTTGAAGCTACTGACTGAATGAAAGGAGCTGGCATCTCACTCTCTTTGAATCTTCTTTATCATGCTAGGATTAACAGGAAAAAGCTAAAAATTTCAGAATTGCACCTTGCAATGTGGAGATATTACTGTTTGTGCATTTACAATATTCATTGATTTTTGCCATTGAAAAACATGTTTTTCATATACCAGAAATGTTTGAAGCTACTGACTGAATGAAAGGAGCTGGCATCTCACTCTCTTTGAATCTTCTTTATCATGCTAGGATTAGCAGGAAAAAGCAAAAAATTTCAGAATTGCACCTTGCAATGTGGAGATATTACTGTTTGTGCATTTACAATATTCATTGATTTTTGCCATTGAAAAACATGTTTTTCATATACCAGAAATGTTTGAAGCTACTGACTGAATGAAAGGAGCTGGCATCTCACTCTCTTTGAATCTTCTTTATCATGCTAGGATTAGCAGGAAAAAGCAAAAAATTTCAGAATTGCACCGTGCAATGTGGAGATATTACTGTTTGTGCATTTACAATATTCATTGATTTTTGCCATTGAAAAACATGTTTTTCATATACCAGAAATGTTTGAAGCTACTGACTGAATGAAAGGAGCTGGCATCTCACTCTCTTTGAATCTTCTTTATCATGCTAGGATTAACAGGAAAAAGCTAAAAATTTCAGAATTGCACCGTGCAATGTGGAGATATTACTGTTTGTGCATTTACAATATTCATTGATTTTTGCCATTGAAAAACATGTTTTTCATATACCAGAAATGTTTGAAGCTACTGACTGAATGAAAGGAGCTGGCATCTCACTCTCTTTGAATCTTCTTTATCATGCTAGGATTAACAGGAAAAAGCTAAAAATTTCAGAATTGCACCGTGCAATGTGGAGATATTACTGTTTGTGCATTTACAATATTCATTGATTTTTGCCATTGAAAAACATGTTTTTCATATACCAGAAATGTTTGAAGCTACTGACTGAATGAAAGGAGCTGGCATCTCACTCTCTTTGAATCTTCTTTATCATGCTAGGATTAGCAGGAAAAAGCAAAAAATTTCAGAATTGCACCTTGCAATGTGGAGATATTACTGTTTGTGCATTTACAATATTCATTGATTTTTGCCATTGAAAAACGTCCAGAAATGTTTGAAGCTACTGACTGAATGAAAGGAGCTGGCATCTCACTCTCTTTGAATCTTCTTTATCATGCTAGGATTAACAGGAAAAAGCTAAAAATTTCAGAATTGCACCGTGCAATGTGGAGATATTACTGTTTGTGCATTTACAATATTCATTGATTTTTGCCATTGAAAAACATGTTTTTCATATACCAGAAATGTTTGAAGCTACTGACTGAATGAAAGGAGCTGGCATCTCACTCTCTTTGAATCTTCTTTATCATGCTAGGATTAACAGGAAAAAGCAAAAAATTTCAGAATTGCACCGTGCAATGTGGAGATATTACTGTTTGTGCATTTACAATATTCATTGATTTTTGCCATTGAAAAACATGTTTTTCATATACCAGAAATGTTTGAAGCTACTGACTGAATGAAAGGAGCTGGCATCTCACTCTCTTTGAATCTTCTTTATCATGCTAGGATTAGCAGGAAAAAGCAAAAAATTTCAGAATTGCACCGTGCAATGTGGAGATATTACTGTTTGTGCATTTACAATATTCATTGATTTTTGCCATTGAAAAACATGTTTTTCATATACCAGAAATGTTTGAAGCTACTGACTGAATGAAAGGAGCTGGCATCTCACTCTCTTTGAATCTTCTTTATCATGCTAGGATTAACAGGAAAAAGCTAAAAATTTCAGAATTGCACCGTGCAATGTGGAGATATTACTGTTTGTGCATTTACAATATTCATTGATTTTTGCCATTGAAAAACATGTTTTTCATGTACCAGAAATGTTTGAAGCTACTGACTGAATGAAAGGAGCTGGCATCTCACTCTCTTTGAATCTTCTTTATCATGCTAGGATTAGCAGGAAAAAGCTAAAAATTTCAGAATTGCACCGTGCAATGTGGAGATATTACTGTTTGTGCATTTACAATATTCATTGATTTTTGCCATTGAAAAACATGTTTTTCATATACCAGAAATGTTTGAAGCTACTGACTGAATGAAAGGAGCTGGCATCTCACTCTCTTTGAATCTTCTTTATCATGCTAGGATTAGCAGGAAAAAGCAAAAAATTTCAGAATTGCACCTTGCAATGTGGAGATATTACTGTTTGTGCATTTACAATATTCATTGATTTTTGCCATTGAAAAACATGTTTTTCATATACCAGAAATGTTTGAAGCTACTGACTGAATGAAAGGAGCTGGCATCTCACTCTCTTTGAATCTTCTTTATCATGCTAGGATTAGCAGGAAAAAGCTAAAAATTTCAGAATTGCACCTTGCAATGTGGAGATATTACTGTTTGTGCATTTACAATATTCATTGATTTTTGCCATTGAAAAACATGTTTTTCATATACCAGAAATGTTTGAAGCTACTGACTGAATGAAAGGAGCTGGCATCTCACTCTCTTTGAATCTTCTTTATCATGCTAGGATTAGCAGGAAAAAGCTAAAAATTTCAGAATTGCACCTTGCAATGTGGAGATATTACTGTTTGTGCATTTACAATATTCATTGATTTTTGCCATTGAAAAACATGTTTTTCATATACCAGAAATGTTTGAAGCTACTGACTGAATGAAAGGAGCTGGCATCTCACTCTCTTTGAATCTTCTTTATCATGCTAGGATTAACAGGAAAAAGCTAAAAATTTCAGAATTGCACCGTGCAATGTGGAGATATTACTGTTTGTGCATTTACAATATTCATTGATTTTTGCCATTGAAAAACGTCCAGAAATGTTTGAAGCTACTGACTGAATGAAAGGAGCTGGCATCTCACTCTCTTTGAATCTTCTTTATCATGCTAGGATTAGCAGGAAAAAGCTAAAAATTTCAGAATTGCACCTTGCAATGTGGAGATATTACTGTTTGTGCATTTACAATATTCATTGATTTTTGCCATTGAAAAACATGTTTTTCATATACCAGAAATGTTTGAAGCTACTGACTGAATGAAAGGAGCTGGCATCTCACTCTCTTTGAATCTTCTTTATCATGCTAGGATTAGCAGGAAAAAGCTAAAAATTTCAGAATTGCACCGTGCAATGTGGAGATATTACTGTTTGTGCATTTACAATATTCATTGATTTTTGCCATTGAAAAACATGTTTTTCATATACCAGAAATGTTTGAAGCTACTGACTGAATGAAAGGAGCTGGCATCTCACTCTCTTTGAATCTTCTTTATCATGCTAGGATTAGCAGGAAAAAGCAAAAAATTTCAGAATTGCACCGTGCAATGTGGAGATATTACTGTTTGTGCATTTACAATATTCATTGATTTTTGCCATTGAAAAACATGTTTTTCATATACCAGAAATGTTTGAAGCTACTGACTGAATGAAAGGAGCTGGCATCTCACTCTCTTTGAATCTTCTTTATCATGCTAGGATTAACAGGAAAAAGCTAAAAATTTCAGAATTGCACCTTGCAATGTGGAGATATTACTGTTTGTGCATTTACAATATTCATTGATTTTTGCCATTGAAAAACATGTTTTTCATATACCAGAAATGTTTGAAGCTACTGACTGAATGAAAGGAGCTGGCATCTCACTCTCTTTGAATCTTCTTTATCATGCTAGGATTAGCAGGAAAAAGCTAAAAATTTCAGAATTGCACCTTGCAATGTGGAGATATTACTGTTTGTGCATTTACAATATTCATTGATTTTTGCCATTGAAAAACATGTTTTTCATATACCAGAAATGTTTGAAGCTACTGACTGAATGAAAGGAGCTGGCATCTCACTCTCTTTGAATCTTCTTTATCATGCTAGGATTAGCAGGAAAAAGCTAAAAATTTCAGAATTGCACCTTGCAATGTGGAGATATTACTGTTTGTGCATTTACAATATTCATTGATTTTTGCCATTGAAAAACATGTTTTTCATATACCAGAAATGTTTGAAGCTACTGACTGAATGAAAGGAGCTGGCATCTCACTCTCTTTGAATCTTCTTTATCATGCTAGGATTAACAGGAAAAAGCTAAAAATTTCAGAATTGCACCGTGCAATGTGGAGATATTACTGTTTGTGCATTTACAATATTCATTGATTTTTGCCATTGAAAAACGTTTCATATACCAGAAATGTTTGAAGCTACTGACTGAATGAAAGGAGCTGGCATCTCACTCTCTTTGAATCTTCTTTATCATGCTAGGATTAGCAGGAAAAAGCTAAAAATTTCAGAATTGCACCTTGCAATGTGGAGATATTACTGTTTGTGCATTTACAATATTCATTGATTTTTGCCATTGAAAAACATGTTTTTCATATACCAGAAATGTTTGAAGCTACTGACTGAATGAAAGGAGCTGGCATCTCACTCTCTTTGAATCTTCTTTATCATGCTAGGATTAGCAGGAAAAAGCTAAAAATTTCAGAATTGCACCGTGCAATGTGGAGATATTACTGTTTGTGCATTTACAATATTCATTGATTTTTGCCATTGAAAAACATGTTTTTCATATACCAGAAATGTTTGAAGCTACTGACTGAATGAAAGGAGCTGGCATCTCACTCTCTTTGAATCTTCTTTATCATGCTAGGATTAGCAGGAAAAAGCAAAAAATTTCAGAATTGCACCGTGCAAT
>NW_027371938.1:0-20533 GCF_046119375.1 Phyllobates terribilis
TCTTTGAATCTTCTTTATCATGCTAGGATTAGCAGGAAAAAGCAAAAAATTTCAGAATTGCACCTTGCAATGTGGAGATATTACTGTTTGTGCATTTACAATATTCATTGATTTTTGCCATTGAAAAACATGTTTTTCATATACCAGAAATGTTTGAAGCTACTGACTGAATGAAAGGAGCTGGCATCTCACTCTCTTTGAATCTTCTTTATCATGCTAGGATTAACAGGAAAAAGCAAAAAATTTCAGAATTGCACCTTGCAATGTGGAGATATTACTGTTTGTGCATTTACAATATTCATTGATTTTTGCCATTGAAAAACATGTTTTTCATATACCAGAAATGTTTGAAGCTACTGACTGAATGAAAGGAGCTGGCATCTCACTCTCTTTGAATCTTCTTTATCATGCTAGGATTAACAGGAAAAAGCTAAAAATTTCAGAATTGCACCGTGCAATGTGGAGATATTACTGTTTGTGCATTTACAATATTCATTGATTTTTGCCATTGAAAAACATGTTTTTCATATACCAGAAATGTTTGAAGCTACTGACTGAATGAAAGGAGCTGGCATCTCACTCTCTTTGAATCTTCTTTATCATGCTAGGATTAGCAGGAAAAAGCAAAAAATTTCAGAATTGCACCTTGCAATGTGGAGATATTACTGTTTGTGCATTTACAATATTCATTGATTTTTGCCATTGAAAAACATGTTTTTCATATACCAGAAATGTTTGAAGCTACTGACTGAATGAAAGGAGCTGGCATCTCACTCTCTTTGAATCTTCTTTATCATGCTAGGATTAACAGGAAAAAGCTAAAAATTTCAGAATTGCACCGTGCAATGTGGAGATATTACTGTTTGTGCATTTACAATATTCATTGATTTTTGCCATTGAAAAACATGTTTTTCATATACCAGAAATGTTTGAAGCTACTGACTGAATGAAAGGAGCTGGCATCTCACTCTCTTTGAATCTTCTTTATCATGCTAGGATTAGCAGGAAAAAGCAAAAAATTTCAGAATTGCACCTTGCAATGTGGAGATATTACTGTTTGTGCATTTACAATATTCATTGATTTTTGCCATTGAAAAACATGTTTTTCATATACCAGAAATGTTTGAAGCTACTGACTGAATGAAAGGAGCTGGCATCTCACTCTCTTTGAATCTTCTTTATCATGCTAGGATTAACAGGAAAAAGCTAAAAATTTCAGAATTGCACCGTGCAATGTGGAGATATTACTGTTTGTGCATTTACAATATTCATTGATTTTTGCCATTGAAAAACATGTTTTTCATATACCAGAAATGTTTGAAGCTACTGACTGAATGAAAGGAGCTGGCATCTCACTCTCTTTGAATCTTCTTTATCATGCTAGGATTAACAGGAAAAAGCTAAAAATTTCAGAATTGCACCGTGCAATGTGGAGATATTACTGTTTGTGCATTTACAATATTCATTGATTTTTGCCATTGAAAAACATGTTTTTCATATACCAGAAATGTTTGAAGCTACTGACTGAATGAAAGGAGCTGGCATCTCACTCTCTTTGAATCTTCTTTATCATGCTAGGATTAGCAGGAAAAAGCAAAAAATTTCAGAATTGCACCTTGCAATGTGGAGATATTACTGTTTGTGCATTTACAATATTCATTGATTTTTGCCATTGAAAAACGTTTTTCATATACCAGAAATGTTTGAAGCTACTGACTGAATGAAAGGAGCTGGCATCTCACTCTCTTTGAATCTTCTTTATCATGCTAGGATTAACAGGAAAAAGCAAAAAATTTCAGAATTGCACCTTGCAATGTGGAGATATTACTGTTTGTGCATTTACAATATTCATTGATTTTTGCCATTGAAAAACATGTTTTTCATATACCAGAAATGTTTGAAGCTACTGACTGAATGAAAGGAGCTGGCATCTCACTCTCTTTGAATCTTCTTTATCATGCTAGGATTAACAGGAAAAAGCTAAAAATTTCAGAATTGCACCGTGCAATGTGGAGATATAACTGTTTGTGCATTTACAATATTCATTGATTTTTGCCATTGAAAAACATGTTTTTCATATACCAGAAATGTTTGAAGCTACTGACTGAATGAAAGGATCTGGCATCTCACTCTCTTTGAATCTTCTTTATCATGCTAGGATTAGCAGGAAAAAGCAAAAAATTTCAGAATTGCACCTTGCAATGTGGAGATATTACTGTTTGTGCATTTACAATATTCATTGATTTTTGCCATTGAAAAACATGTTTTTCATATACCAGAAATGTTTGAAGCTACTGACTGAATGAAAGGAGCTGGCATCTCACTCTCTTTGAATCTTCTTTATCATGCTAGGATTAACAGGAAAAAGCTAAAAATTTCAGAATTGCACCGTGCAATGTGGAGATATTACTGTTTGTGCATTTACAATATTCATTAATTTTTGCCATTGAAAAACATGTTTTTCATATACCAGAAATGTTTGAAGCTACTGACTGAATGAAAGGAGCTGGCATCTCACTCTCTTTGAATCTTCTTTATCATGCTAGGATTAGCAGGAAAAAGCAAAAAATTTCAGAATTGCACCTTGCAATGTGGAGATATTACTGTTTGTGCATTTACAATATTCATTGATTTTTGCCATTGAAAAACGTTTTTCATATACCAGAAATGTTTGAAGCTACTGACTGAATGAAAGGAGCTGGCATCTCACTCTCTTTGAATCTTCTTTATCATGCTAGGATTAACAGGAAAAAGCAAAAAATTTCAGAATTGCACCTTGCAATGTGGAGATATTACTGTTTGTGCATTTACAATATTCATTGATTTTTGCCATTGAAAAACATGTTTTTTATATACCAGAAATGTTTGAAGCTACTGACTGAATGAAAGGAGCTGGCATCTCACTCTCTTTGAATCTTCTTTATCATGCTAGGATTAACAGGAAAAAGCTAAAAATTTCAGAATTGCACCGTGCAATGTGGAGATATTACTGTTTGTGCATTTACAATATTCATTGATTTTTGCCATTGAAAAACATGTTTTTCATATACCAGAAATGTTTGAAGCTACTGACTGAATGAAAGGAGCTGGCATCTCACTCTCTTTGAATCTTCTTTATCATGCTAGGATTAGCAGGAAAAAGCAAAAAATTTCAGAATTGCACCTTGCAATGTGGAGATATTACTGTTTGTGCATTTACAATATTCATTGATTTTTGCCATTGAAAAACATGTTTTTCATATACCAGAAATGTTTGAAGCTACTGACTGAATGAAAGGAGCTGGCATCTCACTCTCTTTGAATCTTCTTTATCATGCTAGGATTAACAGGAAAAAGCTAAAAATTTCAGAATTGCACCGTGCAATGTGGAGATATTACTGTTTGTGCATTTACAATATTCATTGATTTTTGCCATTGAAAAACATGTTTTTCATATACCAGAAATGTTTGAAGCTACTGACTGAATGAAAGGAGCTGGCATCTCACTCTCTTTGAATCTTCTTTATCATGCTAGGATTAGCAGGAAAAAGCAAAAAATTTCAGAATTGCACCTTGCAATGTGGAGATATTACTGTTTGTGCATTTACAATATTCATTGATTTTTGCCATTGAAAAACATGTTTTTCATATACCAGAAATGTTTGAAGCTACTGACTGAATGAAAGGAGCTGGCATCTCACTCTCTTTGAATCTTCTTTATCATGCTAGGATTAACAGGAAAAAGCTAAAAATTTCAGAATTGCACCGTGCAATGTGGAGATATTACTGTTTGTGCATTTACAATATTCATTGATTTTTGCCATTGAAAAACATGTTTTTCATATACCAGAAATGTTTGAAGCTACTGACTGAATGAAAGGAGCTGGCATCTCACTCTCTTTGAATCTTCTATATCATGCTAGGATTAGCAGGAAAAAGCAAAAAATTTCAGAATTGCACCTTGCAATGTGGAGATATTACTGTTTGTGCATTTACAATATTCATTGATTTTTGCCATTGAAAAACGTTTTTCATATACCAGAAATGTTTGAAGCTACTGACTGAATGAAAGGAGCTGGCATCTCACTCTCTTTGAATCTTCTTTATCATGCTAGGATTAACAGGAAAAAGCAAAAAATTTCAGAATTGCACCTTGCAATGTGGAGATATTACTGTTTGTGCATTTACAATATTCATTGATTTTTGCCATTGAAAAACATGTTTTTCATATACCAGAAATGTTTGAAGCTACTGACTGAATGAAAGGAGCTGGCATCTCACTCTCTTTGAATCTTCTTTATCATGCTAGGATTAACAGGAAAAAGCTAAAAATTTCAGAATTGCACCGTGCAATGTGGAGATATTACTGTTTGTGCATTTACAATATTCATTGATTTTTGCCATTGAAAAACATGTTTTTCATATACCAGAAATGTTTGAAGCTACTGACTGAATGAAAGGAGCTGGCATCTCACTCTCTTTGAATCTTCTTTATCATGCTAGGATTAGCAGGAAAAAGCAAAAAATTTCAGAATTGCACCTTGCAATGTGGAGATATTACTGTTTGTGCATTTACAATATTCATTGATTTTTGCCATTGAAAAACATGTTTTTCATATACCAGAAATGTTTGAAGCTACTGACTGAATGAAAGGAGCTGGCATCTCACTCTCTTTGAATCTTCTTTATCATGCTAGGATTAACAGGAAAAAGCAAAAAATTTCAGAATTGCACCTTGCAATGTGGAGATATTACTGTTTGTGCATTTACAATATTCATTGATTTTTGCCATTGAAAAACATGTTTTTCATATACCAGAAATGTTTGAAGCTACTGACTGAATGAAAGGAGCTGGCATCTCACTCTCTTTGAATCTTCTTTATCATGCTAGGATTAACAGGAAAAAGCTAAAAATTTCAGAATTGCACCGTGCAATGTGGAGATATTACTGTTTGTGCATTTACAATATTCATTGATTTTTGCCATTGAAAAACATGTTTTTCATATACCAGAAATGTTTGAAGCTACTGACTGAATGAAAGGAGCTGGCATCTCACTCTCTTTGAATCTTCTTTATCATGCTAGGATTAGCAGGAAAAAGCAAAAAATTTCAGAATTGCACCTTGCAATGTGGAGATATTACTGTTTGTGCATTTACAATATTCATTGATTTTTGCCATTGAAAAACATGTTTTTCATATACCAGAAATGTTTGAAGCTACTGACTGAATGAAAGGAGCTGGCATCTCACTCTCTTTGAATCTTCTTTATCATGCTAGGATTAACAGGAAAAAGCTAAAAATTTCAGAATTGCACCGTGCAATGTGGAGATATTACTGTTTGTGCATTTACAATATTCATTGATTTTTGCCATTGAAAAACATGTTTTTCATATACCAGAAATGTTTGAAGCTACTGACTGAATGAAAGGAGCTGGCATCTCACTCTCTTTGAATCTTCTTTATCATGCTAGGATTAGCAGGAAAAAGCAAAAAATTTCAGAATTGCACCTTGCAATGTGGAGATATTACTGTTTGTGCATTTACAATATTCATTGATTTTTGCCATTGAAAAACGTTTTTCATATACCAGAAATGTTTGAAGCTACTGACTGAATGAAAGGAGCTGGCATCTCACTCTCTTTGAATCTTCTTTATCATGCTAGGATTAGCAGGAAAAAGCAAAAAATTTCAGAATTGCACCTTGCAATGTGGAGATATTACTGTTTGTGCATTTACAATATTCATTGATTTTTGCCATTGAAAAACATGTTTTTCATATACCAGAAATGTTTGAAGCTACTGACTGAATGAAAGGAGCTGGCATCTCACTCTCTTTGAATCTTCTTTATCATGCTAGGATTAACAGGAAAAAGCTAAAAATTTCAGAATTGCACCGTGCAATGTGGAGATATTACTGTTTGTGCATTTACAATATTCATTGATTTTTGCCATTGAAAAACATGTTTTTCATATACCAGAAATGTTTGAAGCTACTGACTGAATGAAAGGAGCTGGCATCTCACTCTCTTTGAATCTTCTTTATCATGCTAGGATTAGCAGGAAAAAGCAAAAAATTTCAGAATTGCACCTTGCAATGTGGAGATATTACTGTTTGTGCATTTACAATATTCATTGATTTTTGCCATTGAAAAACATGTTTTTCATATACCAGAAATGTTAGAAGCTACTGACTGAATGAAAGGAGCTGGCATCTCACTCTCTTTGAATCTTCTTTATCATGCTAGGATTAACAGGAAAAAGCTAAAAATTTCAGAATTGCACCGTGCAATGTGGAGATATTACTGTTTGTGCATTTACAATATTCATTGATTTTTGCCATTGAAAAACATGTTTTTCATATACCAGAAATGTTTGAAGCTACTGACTGAATGAAAGGAGCTGGCATCTCACTCTCTTTGAATCTTCTTTATCATGCTAGGATTAACAGGAAAAAGCTAAAAATTTCAGAATTGCACCATGCAATGTGGAGATATTACTGTTTGTGCATTTACAATATTCATTAATTTTTGCCATTGAAAAACATGTTTTTCATATACCAGAAATGTTTGAAGCTACTGACTGAATGAAAGGAGCTGGCATCTCACTCTCTTTGAATCTTCTTTATCATGCTAGGATTAGCAGGAAAAAGCAAAAAATTTCAGAATTGCACCTTGCAATGTGGAGATATTACTGTTTGTGCATTTACAATATTCATTGATTTTTGCCATTGAAAAACGTTTTTCATATACCAGAAATGTTTGAAGCTACTGACTGAATGAAAGGAGCTGGCATCTCACTCTCTTTGAATCTTCTTTATCATGCTAGGATTAACAGGAAAAAGCAAAAAATTTCAGAATTGCACCTTGCAATGTGGAGATATTACTGTTTGTGCATTTACAATATTCATTGATTTTTGCCATTGAAAAACATGTTTTTTATATACCAGAAATGTTTGAAGCTACTGACTGAATGAAAGGAGCTGGCATCTCACTCTCTTTGAATCTTCTTTATCATGCTAGGATTAACAGGAAAAAGCTAAAAATTTCAGAATTGCACCGTGCAATGTGGAGATATTACTGTTTGTGCATTTACAATATTCATTGATTTTTGCCATTGAAAAACATGTTTTTCATATACCAGAAATGTTTGAAGCTACTGACTGAATGAAAGGAGCTGGCATCTCACTCTCTTTGAATCTTCTTTATCATGCTAGGATTAGCAGGAAAAAGCAAAAAATTTCAGAATTGCACCTTGCAATGTGGAGATATTACTGTTTGTGCATTTACAATATTCATTGATTTTTGCCATTGAAAAACATGTTTTTCATATACCAGAAATGTTTGAAGCTACTGACTGAATGAAAGGAGCTGGCATCTCACTCTCTTTGAATCTTCTTTATCATGCTAGGATTAACAGGAAAAAGCAAAAAATTTCAGAATTGCACCTTGCAATGTGGAGATATTACTGTTTGTGCATTTACAATATTCATTGATTTTTGCCATTGAAAAACGTTTTTCATATACCAGAAATGTTTTAAGCTACTGACTGAATGAAAGGAGCTGGCATCTCACTCTCTTTGAATCTTCTTTATCATGCTAGGATTAACAGGAAAAAGCTAAAAATTTCAGAATTGCACCGTGCAATGTGGAGATATTACTGTTTGTGCATTTACAATATTCATTGATTTTTGCCATTGAAAAACATGTTTTTCATATACCAGAAATGTTTGAAGCTACTGACTGAATGAAAGGAGCTGGCATCTCACTCTCTTTGAATCTTCTTTATCATGCTAGGATTAGCAGGAAAAAGCAAAAAATTTCAGAATTGCACCTTGCAATGTGGAGATATTACTGTTTGTGCATTTACAATATTCATTGATTTTTGCCATTGAAAAACATGTTTTTCATATACCAGAAATGTTTGAAGCTACTGACTGAATGAAAGGAGCTGGCATCTCACTCTCTTTGAATCTTCTTTATCATGCTAGGATTAACAGGAAAAAGCTAAAAATTTCAGAATTGCACCGTGCAATGTGGAGATATTACTGTTTGTGCATTTACAATATTCATTGATTTTTGCCATTGAAAAACATGTTTTTCATATACCAGAAATGTTTGAAGCTACTGACTGAATGAAAGGAGCTGGCATCTCACTCTCTTTGAATCTTCTTTATCATGCTAGGATTAGCAGGAAAAAGCAAAAAATTTCAGAATTGCACCTTGCAATGTGGAGATATTACTGTTTGTGCATTTACAATATTCATTGATTTTTGCCATTGAAAAACGTTTTTCATATACCAGAAATGTTTGAAGCTACTGACTGAATGAAAGGAGCTGGCATCTCACTCTCTTTGAATCTTCTTTATCATGCTAGGATTAACAGGAAAAAGCAAAAAATTTCAGAATTGCACCTTGCAATGTGGAGATATTACTGTTTGTGCATTTACAATATTCATTGATTTTTGCCATTGAAAAACATGTTTTTCATATACCAGAAATGTTTGAAGCTACTGACTGAATGAAAGGAGCTGGCATCTCACTCTCTTTGAATCTTCTTTATCATGCTAGGATTAACAGGAAAAAGCTAAAAATTTCAGAATTGCACCGTGCAATGTGGAGATATTACTGTTTGTGCATTTACAATATTCATTGATTTTTGCCATTGAAAAACATGTTTTTCATATACCAGAAATGTTTGAAGCTACTGACTGAATGAAAGGAGCTGGCATCTCACTCTCTTTGAATCTTCTTTATCATGCTAGGATTAGCAGGAAAAAGCAAAAAATTTCAGAATTGCACCTTGCAATGTGGAGATATTACTGTTTGTGCATTTACAATATTCATTGATTTTTGCCATTGAAAAACATGTTTTTCATATACCAGAAATGTTTGAAGCTACTGACTGAATGAAAGGAGCTGGCATCTCACTCTCTTTGAATCTTCTTTATCATGCTAGGATTAACAGGAAAAAGCAAAAAATTTCAGAATTGCACCTTGCAATGTGGAGATATTACTGTTTGTGCATTTACAATATTCATTGATTTTTGCCATTGAAAAACATGTTTTTCATATACCAGAAATGTTTGAAGCTACTGACTGAATGAAAGGAGCTGGCATCTCACTCTCTTTGAATCTTCTTTATCATGCTAGGATTAACAGGAAAAAGCTAAAAATTTCAGAATTGCACCGTGCAATGTGGAGATATTACTGTTTGTGCATTTACAATATTCATTGATTTTTGCCATTGAAAAACATGTTTTTCATATACCAGAAATGTTTGAAGCTACTGACTGAATGAAAGGAGCTGGCATCTCACTCTCTTTGAATCTTCTTTATCATGCTAGGATTAGCAGGAAAAAGCAAAAAATTTCAGAATTGCACCTTGCAATGTGGAGATATTACTGTTTGTGCATTTACAATATTCATTGATTTTTGCCATTGAAAAACGTTTTTCATATACCAGAAATGTTTGAAGCTACTGACTGAATGAAAGGAGCTGGCATCTCACTCTCTTTGAATCTTCTTTATCATGCTAGGATTAGCAGGAAAAAGCAAAAAATTTCAGAATTGCACCTTGCAATGTGGAGATATTACTGTTTGTGCATTTACAATATTCATTGATTTTTGCCATTGAAAAACATGTTTTTCATATACCAGAAATGTTTGAAGCTACTGACTGAATGAAAGGAGCTGGCATCTCACTCTCTTTGAATCTTCTTTATCATGCTAGGATTAACAGGAAAAAGCTAAAAATTTCAGAATTGCACCGTGCAATGTGGAGATATTACTGTTTGTGCATTTACAATATTCATTGATTTTTGCCATTGAAAAACATGTTTTTCATATACCAGAAATGTTTGAAGCTACTGACTGAATGAAAGGAGCTGGCATCTCACTCTCTTTGAATCTTCTTTATCATGCTAGGATTAGCAGGAAAAAGCAAAAAATTTCAGAATTGCACCTTGCAATGTGGAGATATTACTGTTTGTGCATTTACAATATTCATTGATTTTTGCCATTGAAAAACATGTTTTTCATATACCAGAAATGTTTGAAGCTACTGACTGAATGAAAGGAGCTGGCATCTCACTCTCTTTGAATCTTCTTTATCATGCTAGGATTAACAGGAAAAAGCTAAAAATTTCAGAATTGCACCGTGCAATGTGGAGATATTACTGTTTGTGCATTTACAATATTCATTGATTTTTGCCATTGAAAAACATGTTTTTCATATACCAGAAATGTTTGAAGCTACTGACTGAATGAAAGGAGCTGGCATCTCACTCTCTTTGAATCTTCTTTATCATGCTAGGATTAACAGGAAAAAGCTAAAAATTTCAGAATTGCACCGTGCAATGTGGAGATATTACTGTTTGTGCATTTACAATATTCATTGATTTTTGCCATTGAAAAACATGTTTTTCATATACCAGAAATGTTTGAAGCTACTGACTGAATGAAAGGAGCTGGCATCTCACTCTCTTTGAATCTTCTTTATCATGCTATTATTAGCAGGAAAAAGCAAAAAATTTCAGAATTGCACCTTGCAATGTGGAGATATTACTGTTTGTGCATTTACAATATTCATTGATTTTTGCCATTGAAAAACGTTTTTCATATACCAGAAATGTTTGAAGCTACTGACTGAATGAAAGGAGCTGGCATCTCACTCTCTTTGAATCTTCTTTATCATGCTAGGATTAACAGGAAAAAGCAAAAAATTTCAGAATTGCACCTTGCAATGTGGAGATATTACTGTTTGTGCATTTACAATATTCATTGATTTTTGCCATTGAAAAACATGTTTTTCATATACCAGAAATGTTTGAAGCTACTGACTGAATGAAAGGAGCTGGCATCTCACTCTCTTTGAATCTTCTTTATCATGCTAGGATTAACAGGAAAAAGCTAAAAATTTCAGAATTGCACCGTGCAATGTGGAGATATAACTGTTTGTGCATTTACAATATTCATTGATTTTTGCCATTGAAAAACATGTTTTTCATATACCAGAAATGTTTGAAGCTACTGACTGAATGAAAGGAGCTGGCATCTCACTCTCTTTGAATCTTCTTTATCATGCTAGGATTAGCAGGAAAAAGCAAAAAATTTCAGAATTGCACCTTGCAATGTGGAGATATTACTGTTTGTGCATTTACAATATTCATTGATTTTTGCCATTGAAAAACATGTTTTTCATATACCAGAAATGTTTGAAGCTACTGACTGAATGAAAGGAGCTGGCATCTCACTCTCTTTGAATCTTCTTTATCATGCTAGGATTAGCAGGAAAAAGCAAAAAATTTCAGAATTGCACCTTGCAATGTGGAGATATTACTGTTTGTGCATTTACAATATTCATTGATTTTTGCCATTGAAAAACGTTTTTCATATACCAGAAATGTTTGAAGCTACTGACTGAATGAAAGGAGCTGGCATCTCACTCTCTTTGAATCTTCTTTATCATGCTAGGATTAACAGGAAAAAGCAAAAAATTTCAGAATTGCACCTTGCAATGTGGAGATATTACTGTTTGTGTATTTACAATATTCATTGATTTTTGCCATTGAAAAACATGTTTTTTATATACCAGAAATGTTTGAAGCTACTGACTGAATGAAAGGAGCTGGCATCTCACTCTCTTTGAATCTTCTTTATCATGCTAGGATTAGCAGGAAAAAGCAAAAAATTTCAGAATTGCACCTTGCAATGTGGAGATATTACTGTTTGTGCATTTACAATATTCATTGATTTTTGCCATTGAAAAACATGTTTTTCATATACCAGAAATGTTTGAAGCTACTGACTGAATGAAAGGAGCTGGCATCTCACTCTCTTTGAATCTTCTTTATCATGCTAGGATTAGCAGGAAAAAGCAAAAAATTTCAGAATTGCACCTTGCAATGTGGAGATATTACTGTTTGTGCATTTACAATATTCATTGATTTTTGCCATTGAAAAACATGTTTTTCATATACCAGAAATGTTTGAAGCTACTGACTGAATGAAAGGAGCTGGCATCTCACTCTCTTTGAATCTTCTTTATCATGCTAGGATTAACAGGAAAAAGCAAAAAATTTCAGAATTGCACCTTGCAATGTGGAGATATTACTGTTTGTGCATTTACAATATTCATTGATTTTTGCCATTGAAAAACATGTTTTTCATATACCAGAAATGTTTGAAGCTACTGACTGAATGAAAGGAGCTGGCATCTCACTCTCTTTGAATCTTCTTTATCATGCTAGGATTAACAGGAAAAAGCTAAAAATTTCAGAATTGCACCGTGCAATGTGGAGATATTACTGTTTGTGCATTTACAATATTCATTGATTTTTGCCATTGAAAAACATGTTTTTCATATACCAGAAATGTTTGAAGCTACTGACTGAATGAAAGGAGCTGGCATCTCACTCTCTTTGAATCTTCTTTATCATGCTAGGATTAGCAGGAAAAAGCAAAAAAATTCAGAATTGCACCTTGCAATGTGGAGATATTACTGTTTGTGCATTTACAATATTCATTGATTTTTGCCATTGAAAAACATGTTTTTCATATACCAGAAATGTTTGAAGCTACTGACTGAATGAAAGGAGCTGGCATCTCACTCTCTTTGAATCTTCTTTATCATGCTAGGATTAACAGGAAAAAGCTAAAAATTTCAGAATTGCACCGTGCAATGTGGAGATATTACTGTTTGTGCATTTACAATATTCATTGATTTTTGCCATTGAAAAACATGTTTTTCATATACCAGAAATGTTTGAAGCTACTGACTGAATGAAAGGAGCTGGCATCTCACTCTCTTTGAATCTTCTTTATCATGCTAGGATTAGCAGGAAAAAGCAAAAAATTTCAGAATTGCACCTTGCAATGTGGAGATATTACTGTTTGTGCATTTACAATATTCATTGATTTTTGCCATTGAAAAACGTTTTTCATATACCAGAAATGTTTGAAGCTACTGACTGAATGAAAGGAGCTGGCATCTCACTCTCTTTGAATCTTCTTTATCATGCTAGGATTAACAGGAAAAAGCAAAAAATTTCAGAATTGCACCTTGCAATGTGGAGATATTACTGTTTGTGCATTTACAATATTCATTGATTTTTGCCATTGAAAAACATGTTTTTCATATACCAGAAATGTTTGAAGCTACTGACTGAATGAAAGGAGCTGGCATCTCACTCTCTTTGAATCTTCTTTATCATGCTAGGATTAACAGGAAAAAGCTAAAAATTTCAGAATTGCACCGTGCAATGTGGAGATATTACTGTTTGTGCATTTACAATATTCATTGATTTTTGCCATTGAAAAACATGTTTTTCATATACCAGAAATGTTTGAAGCTACTGACTGAATGAAAGGAGCTGGCATCTCACTCTCTTTGAATCTTCTTTATCATGCTAGGATTAGCAGGAAAAAGCAAAAAATTTCAGAATTGCACCTTGCAATGTGGAGATATTACTGTTTGTGCATTTACAATATTCATTGATTTTTGCCATTGAAAAACATGTTTTTCATATACCAGAAATGTTTGAAGCTACTGACTGAATGAAAGGAGCTGGCATCTCACTCTCTTTGAATCTTCTTTATCATGCTAGGAATAACAGGAAAAAGCAAAAAATTTCAGAATTGCACCTTGCAATGTGGAGATATTACTGTTTGTGCATTTACAATATTCATTGATTTTTGCCATTGAAAAACATGTTTTTCATATACCAGAAATGTTTGAAGCTACTGACTGAATGAAAGGAGCTGGCATCTCACTCTCTTTGAATCTTCTTTATCATGCTAGGATTAACAGGAAAAAGCTAAAAATTTCAGAATTGCACCGTGCAATGTGGAGATATTACTGTTTGTGCATTTACAATATTCATTGATTTTTGCCATTGAAAAACATGTTTTTCATATACCAGAAATGTTTGAAGCTACTGACTGAATGAAAGGAGCTGGCATCTCACTCTCTTTGAATCTTCTTTATCATGCTAGGATTAGCAGGAAAAAGCAAAAAATTTCAGAATTGCACCTTGCAATGTGGAGATATTACTGTTTGTGCATTTACAATATTCATTGATTTTTGCCATTGAAAAACATGTTTTTCATATACCAGAAATGTTTGAAGCTACTGACTGAATGAAAGGAGCTGGCATCTCACTCTCTTTGAATCTTCTTTATCATGCTAGGATTAACAGGAAAAAGCTAAAAATTTCAGAATTGCACCGTGCAATGTGGAGATATTACTGTTTGTGCATTTACAATATTCATTGATTTTTGCCATTGAAAAACATGTTTTTCATATACCAGAAATGTTTGAAGCTACTGACTGAATGAAAGGAGCTGGCATCTCACTCTCTTTGAATCTTCTTTATCATGCTAGGATTAGCAGGAAAAAGCAAAAAATTTCAGAATTGCACCTTGCAATGTGGAGATATTACTGTTTGTGCATTTACAATATTCATTGATTTTTGCCATTGAAAAACGTTTTTCATATACCAGAAATGTTTGAAGCTACTGACTGAATGAAAGGAGCTGGCATCTCACTCTCTTTGAATCTTCTTTATCATGCTAGGATTAGCAGGAAAAAGCAAAAAATTTCAGAATTGCACCTTGCAATGTGGAGATATTACTGTTTGTGCATTTACAATATTCATTGATTTTTGCCATTGAAAAACATGTTTTTCATATACCAGAAATGTTTGAAGCTACTGACTGAATGAAAGGAGCTGGCATCTCACTCTCTTTGAATCTTCTTTATCATGCTAGGATTAACAGGAAAAAGCTAAAAATTTCAGAATTGCACCGTGCAATGTGGAGATATTACTGTTTGTGCATTTACAATATTCATTGATTTTTGCCATTGAAAAACATGTTTTTCATATACCAGAAATGTTTGAAGCTACTGACTGAATGAAAGGAGCTGGCATCTCACTCTCTTTGAATCTTCTTTATCATGCTAGGATTAGCAGGAAAAAGCAAAAAATTTCAGAATTGCACCTTGCAATGTGGAGATATTGCTGTTTGTGCATTTACAATATTCATTGATTTTTGCCATTGAAAAACATGTTTTTCATATACCAGAAATGTTTGAAGCTACTGACTGAATGAAAGGAGCTGGCATCTCACTCTCTTTGAATCTTCTTTATCATGCTAGGATTAACAGGAAAAAGCTAAAAATTTCAGAATTGCACCGTGCAATGTGGAGATATTACTGTTTGTGCATTTACAATATTCATTGATTTTTGCCATTGAAAAACATGTTTTTCATATACCAGAAATGTTTGAAGCTACTGACTGAATGAAAGGAGCTGGCATCTCACTCTCTTTGAATCTTCTTTATCATGCTAGGATTAACAGGAAAAAGCTAAAAATTTCAGAATTGCACCGTGCAATGTGGAGATATTACTGTTTGTGCATTTACAATATTCATTGATTTTTGCCATTGAAAAACATGTTTTTCATATACCAGAAATGTTTGAAGCTACTGACTGAATGAAAGGAGCTGGCATCTCACTCTCTTTGAATCTTCTTTATCATGCTAGGATTAGCAGGAAAAAGCAAAAAATTTCAGAATTGCACCTTGCAATGTGGAGATATTACTGTTTGTGCATTTACAATATTCATTGATTTTTGCCATTGAAAAACGTTTTTCATATACCAGAAATGTTTGAAGCTACTGACTGAATGAAAGGAGCTGGCATCTCACTCTCTTTGAATCTTCTTTATCATGCTAGGATTAACAGGAAAAAGCAAAAAATTTCAGAATTGCACCTTGCAATGTGGAGATATTACTGTTTGTGCATTTACAATATTCATTGACTTTTGCCATTGAAAAACATGTTTTTCATATACCAGAAATGTTTGAAGCTACTGACTGAATGAAAGGAGCTGGCATCTCACTCTCTTTGAATCTTCTTTATCATGCTAGGATTAACAGGAAAAAGCTAAAAATTTCAGAATTACACCGTGCAATGTGGAGATATAACTGTTTGTGCATTTACAATATTCATTGATTTTTGCCATTGAAAAACATGTTTTTCATATACCAGAAATGTTTGAAGCTACTGACTGAATGAAAGGAGCTGGCATCTCACTCTCTTTGAATCTTCTTTATCATGCTAGGATTAGCAGGAAAAAGCAAAAAATTTCAGAATTGCACCTTGCAATGTGGAGATATTACTGTTTGTGCATTTACAATATTCATTGATTTTTGCCATTGAAAAACATGTTTTTCATATACCAGAAATGTTTGAAGCTACTGACTGAATGAAAGGAGCTGGCATCTCACTCTCTTTGAATCTTCTTTATCATGCTAGGATTAACAGGAAAAAGCTAAAAATTTCAGAATTGCACCGTGCAATGTGGAGATATTACTGTTTGTGCATTTACAATATTCATTGATTTTTGCCATTGAAAAACATGTTTTTCATATACCAGAAATGTTTGAAGCTACTGACTGAATGAAAGGAGCTGGCATCTCACTCTCTTTGAATCTTCTTTATCATGCTAGGATTAGCAGGAAAAAGCAAAAAATTTCAGAATTGCACCTTGCAATGTGGAGATATTGCTGTTTGTGCATTTACAAAATTCATTGATTTTTGCCATTGAAAAACATGTTTTTCATATACCAGAAATGTTTGAAGCTACTGACTGAATGAAAGGAGCTGGCATCTCACTCTCTTTGAATCTTCTTTATCATGCTAGGATTAACAGGAAAAAGCTAAAAATTTCAGAATTGCACCGTGCAATGTGGAGATATTACTGTTTGTGCATTTACAATATTCATTGATTTTTGCCATTGAAAAACATGTTTTTCATATACCAGAAATGTTTGAAGCTACTGACTGAATGAAAGGAGCTGGCATCTCACTCTCTTTGAATCTTCTTTATCATGCTAGGATTAACAGGAAAAAGCTAAACATTTCAGAATTGCACCGTGCAATGTGGAGATATTACTGTTTGTGCATTTACAATATTCATTGATTTTTGCCATTGAAAAACATGTTTTTCATATACCAGAAATGTTTGAAGCTACTGACTGAATGAAAGGAGCTGGCATCTCACTCTCTTTGAATCTTCTTTATCATGCTAGGATTAGCAGGAAAAAGCAAAAAATTTCAGAATTGCACCTTGCAATGTGGAGATATTACTGTTTGTGCATTTACAATATTCATTGATTTTTGCCATTGAAAAACATGTTTTTCATATACCAAAAATGTTTGAAGCTACTGACTGAATGAAAGGAGCTGGCATCTCACTCTCTTTGAATCTTCTTTATCATGCTAGGATTAACAGGAAAAAGCAAAAAATTTCAGAATTGCACCTTGCAATGTGGAGATATTACTGTTTGTGCATTTACAATATTCATTGATTTTTGCCATTGAAAAACATGTTTTTCATATACCAGAAATGTTTGAAGCTACTGACTGAATGAAAGGAGCTGGCATCTCACTCTCTTTGAATCTTCTTTATCATGCTAGGATTAACAGGAAAAAGCTAAAAATTTCAGAATTGCACCGTGCAATGTGGAGATATTACTGTTTGTGCATTTACAATATTCATTGATTTTTGCCATTGAAAAACATGTTTTTCATATACCAGAAATGTTTGAAGCTACTGACTGAATGAAAGGAGCTGGCATCTCACTCTCTTTGAATCTTCTTTATCATGCTAGGATTAGCAGGAAAAAGCAAAAAATTTCAGAATTGCACCTTGCAATGTGGAGATATTACTGTTTGTGCATTTACAATATTCATTGATTTTTGCCATTGAAAAACATGTTTTTCATATACCAGAAATGTTTGAAGCTACTGACTGAATGAAAGGAGCTGGCATCTCACTCTCTTTGAATCTTCTTTATCATGCTAGGATTAACAGGAAAAAGCTAAAAATTTCAGAATTGCACCGTGCAATGTGGAGATATTACTGTTTGTGCATTTACAATATTCATTGATTTTTGCCATTGAAAAACATGTTTTTCATATACCAGAAATGTTTGAAGCTACTGACTGAATGAAAGGAGCTGGCATCTCACTCTCTTTGAATCTTCTTTATCATGCTAGGATTAGCAGGAAAAAGCAAAAAATTTCAGAATTGCACCTTGCAATGTGGAGATATTACTGTTTGTGCATTTACAATATTCATTGATTTTTGCCATTGAAAAACGTTTTTCATATACCAGAAATGTTTGAAGCTACTGACTGAATGAAAGGAGCTGGCATCTCACTCTCTTTGAATCTTCTTTATCATGCTAGGATTAACAGGAAAAAGCAAAAAATTTCAGAATTGCACCTTGCAATGTGGAGATATTACTGTTTGTGCATTTACAATATTCATTGATTTTTGCCATTGAAAAACATGTTTTTCATATACCAGAAATGTTTGAAGCTACTGACTGAATGAAAGGAGCTGGCATCTCACTCTCTTTGAATCTTCTTTATCATGCTAGGATTAACAGGAAAAAGCAAAAAATTTCAGAATTGCACCTTGCAATGTGGAGATATTACTGTTTGTGCATTTACAATATTCATTGATTTTTGCCATTGAAAAACATGTTTTTCATATACCAGAAATGTTTGAAGCTACTGACTGAATGAAAGGAGCTGGCATCTCACTCTCTTTGAATCTTCTTTATCATGCTAGGATTAACAGGAAAAAGCTAAAAATTTCAGAATTGCACCGTGCAATGTGGAGATATTACTGTTTGTGCATTTACAATATTCATTGATTTTTGCCATTGAAAAACATGTTTTTCATATACCAGAAATGTTTGAAGCTACTGACTGAATGAAAGGAGCTGGCATCTCACTCTCTTTGAATCTTCTTTATCATGCTAGGATTAGCAGGAAAAAGCAAAAAATTTCAGAATTGCACCTTGCAATGTGGAGATATTACTGTTTGTGCATTTACAATATTCATTGATTTTTGCCATTGAAAAACATGTTTTTCATATACCAGAAATGTTTGAAGCTACTGACTGAATGAAAGGAGCTGGCATCTCACTCTCTTTGAATCTTCTTTATCATGCTAGGATTAACAGGAAAAAGCTAAAAATTTCAGAATTGCACCGTGCAATGTGGAGATATTACTGTTTGTGCATTTACAATATTCATTGATTTCTGCCATTGAAAAACATGTTTTTCATATACCAGAAATGTTTGAAGCTACTGACTGAATGAAAGGAGCTGGCATCTCACTCTCTTTGAATCTTCTTTATCATGCTAGGATTAGCAGGAAAAAGCAAAAAATTTCAGAATTGCACCTTGCAATGTGGAGATATTACTGTTTGTGCATTTACAATATTCATTGATTTTTGCCATTGAAAAACATGTTTTTCATATACCAGAAATGTTTGAAGCTACTGACTGAATGAAAGGAGCTGGCATCTCACTCTCTTTGAATCTTCTTTATCATGCTAGGATTAACAGGAAAAAGCAAAAAATTTCAGAATTGCACCTTGCAATGTGGAGATATTACTGTTTGTGCATTTACAATATTCATTGATTTTTGCCATTGAAAAACATGTTTTTCATATACCAGAAATGTTTGAAGCTACTGACTGAATGAAAGGAGCTGGCATCTCACTCTCTTTGAATCTTCTTTATCATGCTAGGATTAACAGGAAAAAGCTAAAAATTTCAGAATTGCACCGTGCAATGTGGAGATATTACTGTTTGTGCATTTACAATATTCATTGATTTTTGCCATTGAAAAACATGTTTTTCATATACCAGAAATGTTTGAAGCTACTGACTGAATGAAAGGAGCTGGCATCTCACTCTCTTTGAATCTTCTTTATCATGCTAGGATTAGCAGGAAAAAGCAAAAAATTTCAGAATTGCACCTTGCAATGTGGAGATATTACTGTTTGTGCATTTACAATATTCATTGATTTTTGCCATTGAAAAACATGTTTTTCATATACCAGAAATGTTTGAAGCTACTGACTGAATGAAAGGAGCTGGCATCTCACTCTCTTTGAATCTTCTTTATCATGCTAGGATTAACAGGAAAAAGCTAAAAATTTCAGAATTGCACCGTGCAATGTGGAGATATTACTGTTTGTGCATTTACAATATTCATTGATTTCTGCCATTGAAAAACATGTTTTTCATATACCAGAAATGTTTGAAGCTACTGACTGAATGAAAGGAGCTGGCATCTCACTCTCTTTGAATCTTCTTTATCATGCTAGGATTAGCAGGAAAAAGCAAAAAATTTCAGAATTGCACCGTGCAATGTGGAGATATTACTGTTTGTGCATTTACAATATTCATTGATTTTTGCCATTGAAAAACATGTTTTTCATATAACAGAAATGTTTGAAGCTACTGACTGAATGAAAGGAGCTGGCATCTCACTCTCTTTGAATCTTCTTTATCATGCTAGGATTAACAGGAAAAAGCTAAAAATTTCAGAATTGCACCGTGCAATGTGGAGATATTACTGTTTGTGCATTTACAATATTCATTGATTTTTGCCATTGAAAAACATGTTTTTCATATACCAGAAATGTTTGAAGCTACTGACTGAATGAAAGGAGCTGGCATCTCA